>NW_018165649.1:87232-153559 GCF_001263595.1 Phalaenopsis equestris | reverse complement strand
ATATATAAACTGGCTAGAAAGAATGTTTTTTTCATTCCCTTAACAGGTATTAATATACAAAATAACCTAAATTATAATTAAAAACTATTAAATAAAAAGAATTTAAAATTTGAAACTACTGTCTAGAAATTTTTATATAGCAGGTAGGAGGGAGTAATTTGTAGCACTCCCCTTTTCATATGAAGCACAAGAATCTGTGTCACTCCTCTTTTTTGTTAAGCCCATCAATTCGTGGCACATATTTTCCCTTATTTAGCAAATAAATCAAAGGCTTCTTTCATTTGCTATTTAGCAATCTTGACAGTTTCAGCACCAGAAATATTGATTTGAGGATTTACCAAACCTATTTTATGCCCTCATATAAAAAAAGATCAAGTCCTAAAATCTCATTTGAATTCCGCAACCAAACAACTTCCTAAATCACATAAAAACATGCAAACCTACTTTTTAAAGTAGATCGCTAGAAAATAAGTATCATTGAGCAACTTCACTTGTTAAAACAAAGAGCATTGAACAAGGCCAAAAGAAATGAACACAAAACAAAACTACTCAAATGTTCTAATGAATCAGAAGCGAATCATTTTTAAGCTAATTCACTACCAGTTTTCTAAACGAGATGATAAAAGAATGCTGTCTTTTCAATAATGTAGATGACAGATTCCTCACAATAAAAATATCATCAAAATAGAGATAAGCATAAAAGCTTAACAATAATGACCTTCTAGGAATGAAAACTCCAACATAGTAACACCTCAAACCTCCATTTTTTTTTAATACCTTAAGCATCCTTGATATTTAGGAACTCAGAAGTAGTTTCCTGAACAAGATTAAGTTTGTAAATCAAAATTTACCTTCATGTTTGATCAAGGATTATTTAGATTCAATGTTGAAACTCTCCGGAATTGCAAAAACTCCTTCATGGTTAACTACAACTACCAATCATTAATCATTGGAAAGCACTAAAAATTTAAGTGGCCATATAGACAAAATTTTAACCTCAAGATTTGTATTTAAATTTTAATTTAATTAAGTATACCATTAGAGCCATTTCACCGATGTTAGAGAGCTCAAGTAAGGTATGGGATGGGAGTCGGATTAGCAACAACAACTCGCCTTACCAAACAATTAGACCAAGATCAAAGGATGGATGGTAAGCATGCTTTCAAGATTAACATAAACTCATTTATTTGTAGAGAATTTTTAGTATCGGGTAGATTAATGTTCATAGATGTGCAATACAAAAAATGTTACGCAAAATGATAATTTTGAAACAAAATGTTGTCCATCCAATTATCAACGTGTCGAGCAGGTGCCTGAAAAACAACGCAGCCCAGTACAATTGTCCTTGTTTTGCAAAGTATCAAAAGAAGAGTAACTGGATTGAAAAATAGAAGAGCGATATAATACCTCCTGAAGCTTATCAAACTTCGTAAAATGACGGCCATATGATGAGTAGCGTGCACCATGTAGAACAGGTGCAAGATATACTTTCAGTTTAACCTGCCAAAGTAAATACTAAACATTTAGAGCAAAAGAATCATTTTTTGTCAAAAATCATCGTTATTACGAATTCAACAAGAAATTTCACAATGTTCAATCTGCATACCACTCAAATATTTAACATCACATCAAAAATAGCACCATCATAATAATTTCATTAATACATTTATACCACCAAGTTGCTATAAGTGTAAATATCAAACTTTGGCTGTTAGGTGTGTAAATAAATAAGAATTTATGCATGTAATTTCCCTAAAAATTAATGATTATCATCAAAGCTCTATTAGAACCAAATATAGCAGAGGTCAATGTGCAAATATGCAAATAAATATGCTCCATGCTGTAAATTTGCTAACATAACTCAACATTCCAGATGCAAGAATCATAACATAAGCTCCAAAAAAATCAGCTGATACAACTAGCTTAAAAACATGGGCAATGTTCAAGCATAATCATTTCATGAAACGTCTTGTATGCATTTATGTGTGTGTGTGGGCGGTTGGTGCATGTACGTGCGTGCATGTGCGTGTACGTGTGCATGTATGTGCGAGCATATGTGAGAGTGAGTGTGGGTGTGCACGTGGGTGCATGTGCGCACGAGTGTGTGTGTGTGTCCTCCAATGGGTCCCAAGCGTTGTCCTTATTCATCAAATGATGCGAGAAATTCGGTCACCTAGCAGAGGAATGATCCATGAACCTCCAAAGACTGACGCGGCATATAGAGCTTGAGAAATTGAGAACTCCATGGTCATGTTGTGGTCGATTAGCTTTATGAAACCGTCGATTAGTCATTCATTTATGTCACTTCTTCTGCTAGTGCCCTCTAAATGGCAGTCTGTGATACCTACTCGGATGCAGGAAACTTCGGCCAACTTTATGAGCGAGAGGTAAAACACGGATTAAGAACCGTGACCCAGTACTACAATGACCTGGTGGCACTATGAATGAAATGAGACTTGCACTACGACTACACTTGGAACTCTCCAGCCCACCTTTCTCTCTTCAAAAAAAAATTGAAGAAAATGAACACATGTTTCAATTCCTGCAAGGCCTCAACAAAGAGCTTGACAAAATCTGGGGCCATATTTTTGGCCAGAATCCTCTTCTTCCGCTCGTACTACTTTCATTGAGATCCGCCACGAAGAGAACCGTAAACTTGTCATGCTCAACACTTCCACCCTTCAATCGAATCGTCCACCTCGGTCTCTAATAGTACTTAGCCCTCTCAGGCAAGTCACCCCACTTGTGATTACTATCACACAAACCAAACCACGCTCGTGACAAATGTTGGAAGTTCAACGAAAAACAAGCATATAAATCCTCGGCCAAATCTTCTAATGCTAAAGATCTTAATAGGACATCAATCTACCAAGATTCAACTGGCTCGTCCCCAGAATATTATGGAATCTTCCGACACTCTGGAAAGTCAGATGGAGCGCTTAATCAAGCTATTTGGATCCAATCAGTTCTCTGTTGGCCTGTCAACCTCCCAGGTCCGTCAAGGTACTATCCTTATGGTACTCATATTTTTTTCATCTTCTAGTCCATGAATCATTGATTCAGGTGCCACAGACCATATGAACGGTTGCTCGCAAGCTTTCTCAACATTTTATCCATGTTCTGGAAAAGATACGGTCAGAATTGTAGATGGCTCCTATAATTCTATTGCTGATAAAGAATCTGTTATTCTAATGATTGATCTAACTCTGAAATTTGTGTTACATGTACCATTCTTAAAGTGTAGTGTTTTATCTGTCAGTAAGTTGACACAAGACATTGATTGTATTGCTCATTTCTCTCCTGATGATTGTGTTTTTTTTGGATCAGCGTTCGGCAGAATGATTAGAACTGCTAAGCGAGTAGCTGAACTCTATTACTTCCAAAGAAAAACATGGAGAATGAAGATATCGAGTATTTGTAATCTATCTCGAGTCATTGAATGTCTCATTATATTGATACATTGTCATTTGGGTATCTTAGTTTCCAATAATTAAAACATTTGCATCCATTGATTTTTTTAATCAAAGTCTATCTAGTTTTAAGTGTGAGACGTGTCAGTTAACCAAACATCATCGGGTTCATTACCTACCCCACACTTGCGCACCTTCCATTCCTTTTTCACTGATTCACAGTAAAGTACGGGAACCCTCACGCACTGCCAGCTACATTAATAGATGGTAGTTTTTTTTATTTTAATTGATGATCACACTCAGATGATGTGGATCTATATTTTAAAACACAAATCGAAAGTTGCTATCATTTTCCAAAACTTTTACAACTTCATTTAACCCAATTCAAAACTTTTACAACTTTATTTTAAAACACAAATCGAAAGTTGCTATCATATTCTAAAAAAAACATTTCTCGGCCACTGTTTGATGATTTGAAATTTAAGTTGAGCATGATTGACATCAATGCTTGAAAGGGAGTATTAGAATATTAAAATAATAACAACAATCTCTAGTCGTTATTAATATGCAAATTTTCTTTTATTTGTTATTTGCTTTCCTATTTCCCTTTATTTTGTTTTTATTTCTTTCCATATGAGTGCCCCTTGTAATTGGCTTATTCCCTTTTTTTATCAATAGGATATACTGGTCTACTCCAATATTTCAACAATAAATATATATATATATATATATAGAATGTTATAAAAATGGCGTCTTCCTCTGGTCAATCTCGTTGCCTCTGTCGTGCAGTCCTTTGTCGTTGTCGCCGATTGGAAGGGCAGTTTCCGCCGTAGTCCTTCGTCGTCTTCGTCTTGGTTTTCGTTTCTCGCCGCAAGCTTTCCTCCCTGCTTTCGTCGTGGACGTTCCTAAACACGGGCTGCAGAGAGTTTGGTTTCCTGCTCAACTTGGAAAAGGCCGTTTGATCCCCCTTTCAACTTTTGTTCTTCCGTTTACTGTTATTTCGATGTCCTATCGTCGCGCCTGTCATTTGGTAATGGCTTCCGACATATCGTATGTTGCTGCCCTTGCGGGCGTTCATGCTTCAGGTGCTTACATTTCCCTCCTTTTGAGTTGGCTGAGGATATCAAGAAAATATGGTAGGAAGAATGGGAAGCCAGCTATATTTTTTACAGAAGCTGTATGTAATCAGCTTGCTTCCTCCTGTAGTCTGAATTTGGTCAAAAAAATTTTTTATCGCCATCCTAAAATAAAGTTTATTATGAAGGAATTTGAGTTTATGCACCTTGTTAGGGATTGAAAAATTAGTTTTTTAGATGAAAGACACATCTTTATTCAAATTAATAAAAAAGAGGATTACACATGCTTATTTAATAGAAGATTAATCTAGATCAATAACAAAGCTATGAAAATTTTGAAATGGTCGGTGGATTTTGATCAGCAGACGAAGCCACCAATCATTTCATTATTTTATTAAGAATGTCTTGTATTCTATTGCTTCAGCCTATGGTAAGCCGCTCAAAACAAACATTCCTACATTCAATCTTTCTCGTCCCTCTGAAACCAGGGTACTTGTTGAAAAGAACATATTGCTTCTGAGGAAATTTGGTTTCAACCTCTGTGAGAATAAGAACGGGCTTTCAATTTTTTCCCCCAATTTTTTTATGAAGCTGTGATCACCACCATCTTCAAGAGCATCGTGAAAATATTGAGGAACATTGCCTAAACATGCTGAAATACAAAATATCAGGTGGCTAGAGAGCAACCCAATTTGGTTTTGCCTCTATATCTGGTTCTACGGAAGGAACAAGCTAATAATTTGGTAAGATGATTGGCATTGTCAGTGGTAACCAATGTATCATTCAATATGTTCCCTAGCTGGAGTCGGCCTCCATTCTTCTTCTTCCTCCTTCTTCCTCCTGGAATATACTCCTGGAATATACTTGTCATTCCTCTTCCAAAGATTGGCTCACCTGATCTTGATCTACCGTGTGTTGGAGATGTGCAGATTGTTGAACATTAAAAGCAGCAACATGTTGTACCGGCTAATCTACTATTAGATCAAAGAAGCACTCTCATGTGTCTTGGCATGTGAGGGAGTTTTCTTCAATAACAGTGGGTGGTATAAGCACAATTGGATCTATAGCTGTAGTATATTGTTCTTCATCAGGAACTATGGTATTAGGAAGAGGACCGGGTTGCGTCTTCTCAACTTGGACAATAGGTGGTTGTTCTTTAGTGATATTCGGTCATAGATGAAAATGTAAATGATAGCAAATAGCAGAGTTGTGGCCAAACATACTACAATCAAAGCAATAAGGAGGGTGTGGTTCGATTTCAACCTTTTGTCAATACCCGTTGTGAGTGATTTCAATTCACACCTAATCTGAAGCTGGTTGAGTGATCTCTCTCAAGTAACACACAAGCCACAGAGGGTCTGGTGACAGCAAGCGTAAGACTATCAACCCTGAGAGGCTTACCGTAAGCAGTTGCTAAGGAGTAGAGAATTTTCAAATTGAACAGATGTAATTTTAACCCCGAAAATTTTATCCAAACTGGAATGATAGGGGACTCCGCCTTTGGGTCGAAATCAACGTTCCACTTCAGAATTTTCATATAACGGTTGTCGATCTTGATAACTTTTCGAGAAAAGATGCGGGTATAATCAACATCATGAGACAACTGAATCAGTATGTATCGACCGTCAAGTAAACCAATATTTCAACTGCCCAATAGTTTCAATGCCTCAAACTCTTTCCGAATGATCTCCAATTTTGGGTTACCATAAAAAAAATTTCCCACTAGAGCAAAACGCCAAGAGGACGCGAGAGTATTGGTTTCAACCTCTGTGAGAATAAGAGCAGGCTTCCTATTTTTTCCCCCAATTTTTTATGAAGGTGTGATCACCACCACCTTCAAGAGCATCGTGAAAATATTGAGGAACATTGCGAGATTTACCTATACGAAAATCAGACTCTGATTCTGAAAGAGGAGCACGAGTAGAAATCGAGAGGTCGCCGACAAGTGCAGTAGCATAAGAACGGATAGCCATCTCTACCAACAAGATTCTGTCGGACAGGAAGCAGGGAGAAGTCGTCTGAAAGGAAATGCGAACAGAGTAGTGCGAACGCGACCAAGCAAGCAGAGCAGTAGCTCTGTCGCCAGACCGAGATGAGAGGACTGCGAAGGAGGCGTCCTGGACAGACGAGGACGCCATCTAGAAGGAAATGCGATAACTCGGCCTGCCTCGTCGTCTGGATGCGAAGACGGGACGCGAAGACACGAGCACCCGTCGACGAAGACGAAGCAGGGAATACGCGAGCACCCGTCGACGAAGATGAAGCAGGGAATAGAAATGGGAGATCCGTGTAGCAGAAAACTAGGGTTCGCCATGAGGCGAAACCCTAGCAAAGGGAATGAAACCATGCCGGCTAAATATATGGCTTCCTCAAATATATATATATATATATATGATATATATATGTGGAATTCATTTGTACAGCATTAAGAGACTATTTCGATGATTCTAACTTGTGACCTTAAAAACATTGAGGGAGCAACCTTCAAATATTTCAATGGCACGCCCAAAAGATCTATAAAATGTCATTTCCATATAAGTTGGTCATGAAAAAAAGAAATGCACGTAAATTAGGAATTGCGTACAACTGACACTTCTTGCATTTGATGACTGTGATAAAATTGGATTCCCAATTGGTGCTAAAAGTCATTGATCCTTTGCATTTTGGAATGTCCAACCGCCATGATTATCATTGGTCTATATTTGTACAACTAAAATTCCCTTCTATGAGATAGAAAAACCCTAATAGCTGGTGACGGAGGCATTAAAATTGCAAAAAGTAAAAGACCATGATGTCGCTTCTAAAAATCTGAAGACAAAAATTGTAACCTCTGGTAAAAGTTGGCGGCATAAGCGTAATTTAACTAATAAAAGAGTTAAAACAAAATGGCAACAAAAAAATAGGAATGCAGTAGTATAACAATTTGGCTGAACCTTAAACTTATAATGATATGCAAAGGTTCAAAACAAAGGCGCATATGAGAGGGCGTGACATCAAAATTAAAATAGCAAAACTAGCATGTACACAAATGAAAGCAAAGTTACACTTTATCATGATAATGTAAGGTTTGGATATCGCAAAAGTAGCCTTTAAAAGGGAGAACAATTTCAATAGCAATTAAAAACAGCAGAAAATGCATACATTCCACTTGATTAAACGCTTAAGAATTTCAGGCTCGCACACAGCTTTAGCATCCTCCACATTTCCACCTCCTTCTAATTTCTCCAAAGCAGTGCGAACAGCCTACAGGAACCAAACAAATGATTGGTTAAAACTAATAAAAGAAAATTAAGAAGATCGATACCACAATATCTTCTTAGCTTCAGAAAACATGCCTCAATTGCACCCTCAATTTTTCCAAGTGTGATACTCTTATCAATCTGTCCTGCAGAAGATCCATAAGTGGAAGGTCTTGAGAGCATTTTCCGGATGTCATCTTGAGTTAATGAAGATGATTCTTCTTCCACTAAAGAAAGAATACTGCAATTTAGCAAATAAAAAATAAAGATTCAGAACCACCATTCTATTCCATCCGATCCTCTTTTAACAAGAAAGGAATCAACATTTAGATTTCACCTAAGCATTCATATTTATGTGTATACCACACAAATCTTTAACATTGCATTAAAAATACCACAATCACGTCTCTTATAAGTAAAATACATTTTTCATGCATAAGTTTATGACACTAAAGTGTTATAAACGTAAATATCTGTAGAAACGTTGAGAAAATTGTATTCACTTATTCCTTAGTGATCAAATCATAACTCTCTCCTTCTATAATAAGTAAAGGCTAGGCCAAACTTAATTCCTAGTAGTACAATTTACCAAAGGCAACTACTTAAAAAGAAAAGAAATACAACATAACAAGAAAAGAATAAATCTAAAATAAGAAATTTAGAATTTCACACTACCCCTCAAGCTAGGTCATAGATGTTGTAAAGACTCAGCTTGATATTCAAATCAGTGAAGCTGTCTGGAGGTAGAGATTTAGTAAAGATATGAGCAACTTGAAGATAGTTGGAATTTAGATCAAGTCAAAAAAACCTTCATTGACCTTCTCAGAGATAAAATGTCTATCAGTCTCAATGTGCTTGGACGTGTCATGATGCACGAGATAATTTGCAATACTAATGGCACTTGGCTGTCACACACATCTTTATGGGATTGACCGTGGAGTATCCCAACTCATTTGGTAAACTTTGGATCTACATTCCTTCACAAATTCTCAAAGAGCCTGATACTGAGATTCTACACTACTTTTAGAAATTATTATTCCTGTTTTGCTCCTCAAAGTGATAAGATTTCCAGAGACATAGGAGCAATCCGAGAGGTGGATCTTCTGTCCATGAGTTCTCCTATCCAGCTAGCATCAATGTAAATCCCTACCTCCTTGTTGTCTTATTTATTAAACATTGACCTACTATCGGGGGTCTTCTTAAGAAAGCCTCAATATTTTGTAAACTATCTTCAAATATTCTTCATTTGGATTGTCTATTTGTTGACTCACTATGTTGACAAAGTGATATTAGGTCTAGTATGTGACAAGTAGACAAGCTTACCGACCAATCTCTATTATCTACATTTTTCGAATGGTGTCTTCTCTACCCTTGATTACAACTTTTTGCTGAAATCCCTAGCAATGTCAGCAAGTTTGCACCTCAGCATTCATGTTTCTTTTAGTAGGTCTAAGATGTACTTTCTTTGGGATATCACATCACCTATTTTGGACTTGGCCACTTTCATGCCCATAAATTATATCAGTGGCATGAACCTTCTTAATCTTCCCAATCACTTTCACATCATAACATATCAAAACCATGTCGCATATAAAGACAATGAGTATAGTTTTCTTACCTCCATGTGTATGCTTTATGATTATGTACGATTTACTTGGCATTGAATGTACCCATTAAATTTCATGACCTTAGAAAACTTGTCAAACCAAGCCCTTGGTGTTTGTTTGAAGCAAAAAGTGACTTTTTAATTTACAAACATGATGATTATTTGAGTCATTTTTCAGTCCTAGCGGGATCTCCATATACACTTTCCTCAAGATCTTCATCAAAAAAAGCATTCTTGATATCAAGTTGATGCAATTCCAATTCTTTATTCATTACCATGGAGATAAGAACTCTTACAGTATTTAACTTAACCACTAGAGCAAAGATCTTTTAATATTTTATCCTATAAGACTGAGTGAAACATTTGGCCACCAACCTAATCTTGAACCTCTCAATGCTACCGTCTGTTTCGTACTTAACATTGAGCACCCATTTGCATCCAACACATCTTTTATCTGGAGAAACCTTTGTAAGGGTCAACATGTTATTTAGATGAAGCGCTTGGGTCTTTTCCTTAATTGTTCTTTTTTCGTTGTGAACTGTAAAGTGTTTCGTTAATAGACTTGTCTATCTACACACTATCAAGATTAGACACAAAAACTCTATAAGTTGATGATAACTTCCCATAGACAACATAAGCTTGAATTAGACAACTTCTGCAACTTTCTCTATCTTCTCCACTGCACTCTCCCTCCTTTGGAGCCTCAAAGATGTGTGAGTTCAGATTTGATTGTGAAAAGTCTTGTAGCTGCACATTGTCTTTATCCTGCTCAGTAGATCTCTTTCTCCTAGTATACACACAAAATTCCTTGTTGTCAATCTCATGTTGGATGTTCTCAACTGGTGGAACTTGGAAGATAGAAAGGTTAGAAGGAAGAAAAATAGGATACAAATACTCTAGATCAGTGTGGATATCCAGAGTACTGTAGAGAAGTAGAATATGTTGTAAAGACTCTAGGTCAATGAGAGAATCCAAAGTAGTGTCTCAAGTCTGTTATTTACTCGAACCCTCCATTCGAATATCAAGTTTTAAAAGAATGGAACATCTATGGAGTTATAATATTTGTTTAATATGGGAAAATAGCATTTATAACCTTTTTGTTAGAAGAATACCTAAGGAAGATACATTTGATGGATTTTGGGTCAAGCTTTATGTTATTTGGTTGATGAATGTGAAAAAAAAATGACCAAAAAATTTTAAATGAAAAGCCTCTAACATGATGGTATTTTCCATCATAAAATTGAGAGGGGCTTTGAATCTAATAATCTTGTTTAGCATTCTGTTAATGAGGTGGATGGCTATGAGCATGACATCTACCCAAAAAAATTTTGGGACTTTGAGAGAGAACATTATAAATCAAGACAACCCAAATAAAAAATGTTTCACTCTTGATGGTCCCCAAAGGTCATTATGGATGATAAAGAAATGATGTGAGGGTTTGTACTGGGACAGATGATAGAAATGACGAATATATTTAGAAATTTGGTAGGTTTCACAGCGATAAAACTCTAATTTTTTTATTAATTAGAAAGATAAAGGTACAACTCTGCAACATAAAAAAAAATTGGAATGCTCAGATGATAGTGTCATAATAAAAATTGATTTTCAATAAACTCATACATGATTGACTCGAGAAGAAGGGTACAACTTTTGCATGAGCTTGTTGTAGCTCCATCTTAAACAACTCAATAACTCTAATGTCAACTTTTATCTTCACAAACTTATAGAGCATCGCCATCATCATCAATTCATGCTCGGATTTTCCAACAAAAGTGTGTTTGTAACCTCTGCAACTGGAGCTAATTTTTTTGTCTCAAAGCTAAATGAGTAGGTGCAAGCCAGCTCTCGATGGCAAGGGTTTGCAACTCCATATGTTGCACAGCAAGCCTCTATTCTATAACATCTGGATAAAGCACACGAGTCAAAGCGCCTTAGTGTTCAAAAAACACTAAGACCAAAACGCTCTGGTTAGAATGTTCCAAATATGGATGTTATCTACGCATATTAAGTGGCATGCAATCATTACTTCCATGGAAACAATTCAAGTATTCAACTCAGCTCGCTATCTACTAGAAGGCAACCACTCACTATCTACAAGCATGAGCGAGGGAGCAAACGACCATGAGAAGTAGAGTGAGTGTAATATGGCAGCTGCAGGAAGATAGGTGGTTGTTACAGAGGAGAAGTCAGTTGTTGTTGTTATTGTTGTTGTTGCTGTTGTTGATTTGACGGCAGAGATGAAAGCAAGGGAAGGCTTGCTAGAAGAATTTGGCGGAGATGAGCCTGCAGCAGTGAAGATTTCTGCTGCAAAAGGAATCCAACGGCAAAGAAAATAGAGGAAGAGGCATGCAGAGAGAATTCTACAAGAGTCAGAGAGGTCGTGCAAGCCGGTTGAAGGTGTTCATGCGAACGTTGGAGAGGTTCCGACAGCTGGAAGAAGCTAGGGTTTGTTCCCACATTGATACCATGTAGAACGGTGGAGAAAATTGCATCCTATTAATTCCTAAATATCAAATTACAACTCTTATCTTTATATAATAAGTAAAGGCTAGGATAAACTTAATTCCTACCATTACAACTTACCAATAACACAAATAAGAAAAGGAAAGAAATAAAACATAATAAAAAAGAAATAAATTGAGAACAAATCTAAAATAAAAAACTCACAATTCCACAATATCAAACTCTGGGTGTTAGCTCTAAAAATACACAATAATTGAGTGGTATGTATGTAAAATTAGCAAAGCATAAATATATATCAAAAACCTGCACAATACAATTGTTTGTATTTGCATGACAAATAACAAGAGGAGAAAATACGTCTTCAAAGGAAAGAGTGAAATTGAACAGTGCCAAAGCTTTTCAACGAATGAAACACAGATGTTTTATGAAAAGAAACACCAATGGAAATTAAATAAACAGTAACAAAATACAGTTTGCATCTATAAAACAGATGTAGGGGAGTTGTGGTAGGTAAGGAAGTATGATATTGGTGCGAGAAATTAAATATTCAGTGGCAAATAAATTAGAAGATTGCCCAAGAAAAAAAGAAAAAACAGCATGATAACAAACTATCAAAAAGGCATTAAATTAGTCTTTCATCGTCCAACCAGACACCAAGTAAAATTGAATACTTAAGTACAATTTAACATTGTCATTGCAAGTCTCAAACTCGGATGAGAAAAGTGGAGGGTTGCGTTAGGTAGTCGACAGCCAACGTAAAACTTGTTGAAAAAAATCATGACATGAATCCTTTTGATTATTGTGCAAGTACTAGGGCGTCCCCTGAATGTGTAAAATAAGCAAGGGTTTCCACATTATGGACGGATGCGGATAAAGAAGTTAGTATATGAAACTAATATTATCATAGGATCTTAGAGTATAGGTACTCTCACTGGTAAATTAATAGAATTGGTTAATATTATGATTCATAGAAAGATAAATATACTATTTGTTCAAGAAACTAAATGGGTTGGAGAAAAGATTAAGGATAATGATAACTTAGGTTTTAAACTTTGGTATTCAGGTAAGAGTCGCACTAGAAATGGTGTAGGTGTTATTATAGATAAGAATTTGAAAGATAATGTTGTAAAAATTGGAGATAGAATTATAACCCTTAAGATTATTGTTGATACTAAAATTTTTAATATTATATGTGATTATGCTGCTCAAGTAGGTTTGATATATGATCTAAAAATAAATTCTGTAATGATTTAGAAGACTTGATACAAATGATATCTCTTGAAGAAATAATTTTTATTTGAGGAGATTTAAATGGACGTGTCGGTATATTGGTAGAAGATTTTAGAAATAATCATAGTGGCTATGGTTTTGGAGTGATTAATGAAGAAAGTAGAGTTACATTAGATTTTTCTTATGCATATGATGTTATTGCTAATACTTTATTCATGAAAAGAGATAAGCATATTATTTCTTATAAGAATGGATCTAATAAAATACAAATTGATTATTTTCATATGAGAAGAAAAGATTGTCAAAAATGTAAAGATTGTAAGTTCATTACAAGTGAGGATTTAAGTACTGAATATAGATTATTAGTTCTATAGTTTAATATGAAAAGTTGTAAAATAAAGAATGCTAGGAATCATCATTGTATGATTAGATGGAATATCTAAAAGACAAATAAATTTATTTTTCGGAGTAAAATTCAAGTTTTTAAAATTTGAGATGTTCATAACGAAGCAAATTTAATGTGAGATAAAGTAACAAACACTATTAAACAAGTGACAAAAGTTATACTTGGAGAATCAAAAGAAAAGTTTTTATAAATAAAAATAGTTTGTGGTAGAATAATAATGTGCAAGAAAAGATAAAATATAAGAAATTATGTTATAAAAATTAATTTAAATGTAAAAACTTTGAAAACTCGAAAAAATATCAAACAACCCGTAGAAAGTCTAAGGGTCTGTTTGGGGCCGCTGCAGCTTATCCTGATAAGTTGGCTGGCTGTTTGGGGCAATTGTTTGAATAACAGTTGATTTGCAGATATTTTTGGATAAATGATTATTCTGCCCCTGTGCAGTAGTGTTGTTTGCAACAGAACTGTTCTGATAATCAATCTCTGGTGGTAGGGGTGTAAACGAGTCAAATACAAGCGAGCTCAGGCTCAGCTCGTGTCCGGCTCGTTTATATTTCGAGCTCAAAAAATGAGTTCGTGTTTGGCTTGTTTACTTTGCGAGCAGAACACGAGCCGTTCACGAACAAAGAGTCATTTTGACAACCTTAATCAGGTAGCCATAAAATGTTAAGGATTGAGGCAAAAATTAAAAATTATTGTTTATATTAAAACATCATTTGAATCTAATTTAATAATTTTTATTCTATTTTCTTAATTAATACTTATAAGTGATTATAAATCTTTATAGTCTTCTAGTCAATTAAGTTTTTTAAAAATACTACTCATCAAAGATATATATATAATTGATTAGTAGTATTTCGAGCCAAAACGAGTCGAATACGAACGAACAAATCTTTATTCGTGTTGTTCGTATTCGACTCGTTAACTTAGCGAATGAGCCAAACACGAGCTTCTTAGTGAGTCGAACACGAGCTGTTCGCGAACAACGAGCCGTTTCGACAGCCCTATCTGGTGGTCATAAAAGCATACTCAAATCTGACAGAGAATATGACTTTTACCATGAGCACCCCATGCCTATTAACACATGAGGAGAGGCTCCATGTATCACTAGAAGAGTCAACCAATAAGTCACAAGGGATAAATGTCAAATTGCATTCCAAAAAAGTTTCCTAGCTGAAACAAAGAGGTTGAAAAAGAATATATATAATTCTTCTCAACACAAAAGAGCTTATTTGATTTGTGATATAAATATTTCTTATTATAATAGTTTAAACAACCGAAGGTATAAGCAACAATTGTGGTCACTACCAAATGGGCAGATAGTACAAGCCTATGAACTTGAGCCCAAGAACATTCATATCCGTCAACCCTTAGGACAAGAAAGCCAACCCAGCTAGATCTTGCAATGCAAATATATATTGCAGAAATGCTAAATGGAACCACTTTGACAATGTTGAAAAACTATATCTCGAATAAGGATAAAAGAAACATTAAGGTTCAAGCCAAGCTCTCAAGCAACTATGAAGGGCTTTCCATACAGGATACATTCTAAAAATCTATGTAAATGGTCAATCATGGGTTTATTATCAATCAGATATCTACTCAAGTAGCAGCAACTTTGTATATCACAAAGGATAGTATCTAAGTCGTCCAATCCACTACCTCCAATGATCTCCTTTCAACTCCATGCCTCCCAAATCAAATCCATAAAAAAAGCAGCAACTTTCCAATAATTACAAAAAAGAAACAACTTCTGAGAACATGAAGAACTCAGTAATTTTCTTGCTGATGGAACAAGATGATTATTGAAGGCATCCTAAGATATCGAAGAGTGAACTTGATGCCTTTCCCATCTTCTTTGCAAGCACAGAACTTATCCATAGCCAAAGTATTTAAATCAAAGGCCTCTGTTCACTACTGCTCATTGATATCAACCCAGCAGACATCCAGCCAGTGATATTATGTGTTCCTAAACTTCAAAAAGAAAGATGACGCGGAAATTAATCACAGAGAACATTTAAAATGCACAGGACCGCAAAGGAGAAGAGGAATCGGATTCCTTAATTTACTCACCTTCTCGAAGTCAAAATCCCCGATCCCATGACCAAGTAAAACTTCCATTCCATGTGCAGGCTACCAAAAAACATCCATCGATCTGTACTAATAAACTTAACTTGTTCCTTCCAGCTCTCATTAATCTCAAAGATACAAGCGAGCTCTACGCAAGTCCTTAGTCAAAAGACAACTCTCATTAACACTCAGCTCCTCCGCGTAAGTCCCTCCTTCCATCCGATAGAAAGATGGAATCCAAAAGGCGAAGCAATCGGCGATTTAGGGAGGAGACAAACAGAAGGGCATGGGAGGAAACAAACCATCGAAGCGGGAGTGAAACGCGGGCCGCGGGGTCGATCCCGTGGCCACGTTTATTAAAGAACACAATGTGGCGGTTCTGGATAAGCAGTTAAAATGCACGAAACAAACGCCCCATCGGTGTTTTCAAACCCAACACACTTATAAGCTGCTCCAAATGGGGCTTAAAAGAACAATCTGTAATGCTAAAAATTATGTTTTTAGTGATATTTATAATAGATTAGATACTAAGGAGAGCAAAAAATATGTGTATAAACTAGTCAAACAAAGAGAAAATAAAAGTAAAGATTTAACTCAAGTAAAGTGTATTAAAGATGAAAATTAAAAACTATTTTTTTCAAAAAAAGATATTCAAAATAGGTGAGTGAGTTATTTTGATAAACTTTTTAACGAAGTTTCGGAAAATACAATCGACGTTAGTGATCTTAATATTGTTAATAATAATAAAATATTTCATTTTCACTATCAAAATAGTAAAAAAGAAGTTGTGGAGGCTTTAAGGAAATCATGTGTGGAAAGTCTGTTGGACCTGATGTATCACAATTAAAGTGTAAAAATATTTAGAAGATTTGGAAGTTTATTGGCTTACTAAACTCTTTAATATTATTTTAAAAACTAAAAAGATGACTTTAAAATTTCGGAAAGAGTATTTTGGTTCCCATTTTTAAGAATCAAGCGGATGCCCAAGAGTGTGAAAATTATAGAGGAATTAAGTTGATGTGTCATACTTTAAAATTATGGGAGAGAGTAATTGAACATAGTTTAAGACATATTACTAAGATTTATCACAATCAATTTGGATTTATGACGAGCAAGTTTACTATGGAAGCTATACATCCATTGAGAGGTTTGACGGAGAAGTTCAAAGATAATAAGTAGGATCTACATATGATTTTTATTGATTTAGAAAAAGCTTACGATAAGGTTCCTAGAGATATCCTTTGGAGAGTTCTCGAGAAGAAAAGTGTTGAAATGACTTATGTTTAAGTCATTAAAGATATGCATACAAGAGTTGTTACTTGTGTTCGAACAGAACGAGAATTGACCAAATACTTTCCTAGTTCTATTGGTTTACATCACGGATTGGCTTTAAGCCCATATCTTTTTGCTTTAGTTACGGATGGCTTTACTCAACACTTACAGGAGGATGTACCTTGGTGTATGTTTTTTGCAGATGATATCCTTCTTGTGGATAAGACGAGGGAAAAAGCTAAGGAAAAACTTGAATTATGGAGGTCTACCTTGGAGTCTAAAGGCCTTCATTTGAGTAGAACTTAAACTGAATACATAGAATGTAATTTTTGTGGTGGTAGCTCTAGGGACTGAAATATAACTATGGGTGATCAAATTATTAAAAAGTGTGAACGCATTAGAGATATTAGGTCTATTGTTCAAAGTAATGGTGATATTCATGGGGATTTTATTAGTAGAATTCAAGTTAGTTGCTTGAGGTGGAAGAATGGTTCGGGCCTATTGTGCCATAGAAAAGTACCGATTAAATTGAAAGGAAAATTTTATAGAAAATTTTATAAGATGGTAGTTAAGATGGTAGTGAGACCTGCGATGCTCTATGGCGTTGAATGTTGGCATTTAAAAGAGAAGCATAAAACTTAAGTGTTGCTGAGATGAGAATAATTAGGTGGATAAGTGGCTTTACAATTATAAACAAAATACCAAGAGAATACATCCATGATAGAGTTGTAGCTCCAATGACGGACAAAATTAGAGAGAGTCATCTTAGATGGTTTGGTCAGATTAAACGTCGACCTTCTGATAATCTGATTAAAAGAGTAGATTTGACTTATGTTAAGAAAGGCAAAGGTAGACTTAGAAAGACTTGGGCTTATTGTATAAAAAGGATCTTAATTTATTAGAATTGAATGAAAATGCGACATTAAATAGAACGCAATTGAGAAAAAGTATTCATGTAGCCGATCCCACTTAGTGGGATAAAGGTTTCGTCGTTGTTGTACTTAAGTTGAAAGAAAGAAGAGAAGACATGCATTAGCTTGCCCTAATACTCATCTTTTGCAAAAAAAATAAGGACGTTGTAATGATTCGAAGAATTTTCAGTACAAAATAAAATGACGATTACAGGTAAAAGCAATATTTAACACAGGTAATGGCAGGATTTCATGGAATAAAACCAAAAGGGTAAGTAATTATTAGCCTCAAATTAATAGACCTTCAAAGAGTTGCTTCAATGAAGAAGATTAAAGCCGTCCAATTTTTTGTGT
The DNA here is from genome assembly GCF_001263595.1 of Phalaenopsis equestris. Lineage (NCBI taxonomy): Eukaryota > Viridiplantae > Streptophyta > Magnoliopsida > Asparagales > Orchidaceae > Phalaenopsis > Phalaenopsis equestris. The sequence continues at coordinate 135,522 of NW_018165649.1, read as the reverse complement.
TTTGCAAAATCTTGCTAAACAAGAAGCATAAATACAACTTGATCTAAACCATAAAATATGAAAGTGTTATTAAAAGTGTGCTCCAAGAATGAAGTAAAATAGTATGCTGGCCCTGCACATCGCTTGTTTATGAAACTGAAGCTTATAGAAAAGCAAAAGTGTCACATTGATTCACTGCACTGCATCATTGCATTGTGTGATTGGTTCCAACTCAAAATTAAGAACTAGTTAAAATTTAACAATTCAATTCTATTGTGACAATAAATAAGAACCAAACGTTTATTACGATTTCTTGTAAATTTTCACTTGTTGATTCTACATTCTTCTTCATTCGAGTTAGTTATTTGGTGATTGTTCACTTTATGTTCTCTAATCTACTAATTTTAATGGGGAAAAGTGTCAAAATATTCCTTTGCTTCTTTGGAGATCATGTTAATCCCAGCCTATAAAAGTGCAAATTTGGTCCCTAGAATCTTTTAGCATAGGTCGATAGTCCCCACAAAGGACTATTTCAGCCCCAATTTAAAGAGTTTGTGGACTAATTTAGCATTTTTAACCACTCTGAAACATAAATGAACTTATGTAAATAACCAAAAGAATAATTTGACACTTCACTCAATTTTTTTGTACACTTCTCAGTTCACTTACAAGTTTCTTGAAAATGCACCTCAATTCCTCAAATCCATGCTGTCACTGGCTATCTGCCTCTGCCTCTCAATCTTTAGTTGTCCATTTAGTGCCCATTTGGATACAGCTTATAGGGTGCGGCGGCATTGTGAAAACTCTGTGTTCCTGTTTGAATATCGCGATGGGTATAATTTTTTTGGTGTCGCGGCATTTTAATATCGTGATTTCTTTCATGGCTTCGCAAGTCGGACACCCCCTGCGTCCTACGTATGATATTTGCGATTAGGAAAGAATTCGCAGATCTTCCTGTGGTGCCCTTCGCAGATCTCCCTCGCCCTCGCCCTTTCCAAGAGAATTGCAGATCTCCCTCGCCTCGCCTCGCCATTTCCAGAAGAATCACAGATCTCCCTCGCCTCTCCCTTGCCTCGCCCTTTCCAGGAGAATCGCAAATCTCCCTCGCCCTCGCCCTTTCCAGGAGAATCAATCCTCCTTGCTCCCTCGCTTCGACAGTTGATATCGGCGCAAGGTATTATTTTCAACCTCTGATATCCCTCTCCTTCCTTCCCGCGAGCCCTAGCATTTCGATTTTCTTTTCTGACTAGTAAGGTATGCTTTCCCCTGCGATCCTTGGAAAGTTTCTCTTTTCTGTTGGTTTTTTGGGAGGTGGAGATGCAAGCATGATTTTTTGGTATATCCTAGCTTAAATATATGGCTTGAGAGTTACATCAATGAGAAAAGTGCATAACAATATCTATTAATTTCTAGTTGTAAAGTACATAAATGTTTGGCCTAATTTCATTAGAATTGAATACTCTGACTTGTAGCCAGTTTGCTAGGCAGCAATTGCTCATCTTCTTTGATGAAGTCATTGGCTTGGAGAGCAGTTGTAAGGCTTAAGAAAATATTTCTAATCTTGGACAACTTTTGTTAAACACTCTTTTAAACATTGACAATTTCATAAAAAATCGGTGGATTTCATCATGAGTTTAGTGAGTGCATTGAGTTTAGTGAGTGCATCAAAAGGTGCATCAAAAGCTCAATGAGTTACCATCATTTTGGCAAGTTCATGAGTTTTCCAGGTTAAGAAAAGAGATGAAACAATAGTTAATGCATCAACTGGAGGTATTGCTCTGTTTCTGTGAGGGCTTCAAAATTTTGGGTTCAAAGTTTAATTTTTAATTTAGGCAAAGCTAAACTGACACTAGAAATTTTTCATTCACCGTTGCCTTATTATCATCAAAAAATACTGGATAGGTTGTATGTTCTGCATGGCGAGGAGCTTATTGTTTTTTCTTTTCTATATTGTTGTTGATGGGTCTCATGAATGATTTTTTTTTGTTTTTGTTAAGGTAATTTTCAACTTCTATTTCCAATTATAGTCATGGGAAGTCGATGGAAAAGACCAGCATATAATTTATGGGTATGATTGTTTAATGAGGATCAAAGCATAGAAAATCAATTAGTAGGTAATTTCTTTTCGGATTTCTTTTTGGATTTTGCAGTTCTTTCGCGATTTCGAACCGTTCCATTATTTGTAAATTGATGATTGTTGTAGAAGTGATGTGGAGGAAGATGGGTTCAAACCATCCATATTTCATGGCTGAGCATTTTCTTTTTATTTTTTCATGAAAAATGAAGCAAAGCCTTAATTTGATTTATTTCCTTATCTCATAATTTTGTACAACTTTCTCCTATAGTTTGTATGGTGAGAAAGTTGCATCATGTTTATAATTTTTTTGTTGACTTACAATATTTACTTTGTACTTATATTTTAAGTTCCTTATAATGTCAACGTGTCTAAAACGAATGAAGGGGATCCGTCTGCTACGTGGGATAAAGAAGTAACAAATATGTTTTGCGATCTATATATTAAAGAAATAGAACTGAGAAATAGGTCAACCACGTATTTTAACAAGGAAGATTAGCAAAATATTGCGAAGAGGTTTAAATAATTAACTAGCAGGGATTACGACAGGCTAAAATTCAAAAATAAATGGGACCAATTGAAGAATGAATGGAAATTTTGGAAGGAGTTCAAACGTGGATGTACCGGTTTAGGTTTGGGTTGGGATCCCATTAAGTGGACAATCGATGCCCCGAAGGAATGGTGGGCTAAGAAATTGGAGATAATAAACTCACTTTTATACTTTTATTTTGACTAACATTACTTATTTTTTTCTCTAATAAACCCACTTAACCCCTTCATCCATTACAATGTCACAGGCAGTGTCGTCAGCGAAGAAATATAAACAGTGGAGTTCATCCGGACTTTGAAGAAAAACTTGACTATGTTTAAAGGAGTTGTCGTGACGGGAAAATTTACATTCAACCCTAGTGAGTGGGTTTTGCATGCATACCAGATGACTTTTCATCTGAGCCGTTGACAGCTGATGAAGTGTGTAGTAATCAGAGGGAGATGGGGGAGTCCAGTTCACCTTCAAAGAGGCCCAGAATTGGTAGAAAAAATAGAGAAAAGGACACCTTTGTGAAAAACTCATTTGATCAACTCATAGAAGTTTTTAGTGTTCACCACTTGCTCCAATCCTTAACAGCACCATCATCTTTGAATGTCTAGGAACTGTCTAGGAACTTTAGCTTCTCTACCTGAAGTAGTTGTAGACAGGCGTTTTCATGCAAAGTGTGTCAAGAAACTCAAGGATCCAACCCGTCAGCAATTATTCATGGCACTGCAGCCAGAATTGCGCATCGAATATTTGCGTGTTTTGGTCGATGAGTGAATTTTTTTTTTATTTGTTGTTATTTGTAGCTTTTTTTATGTCATGGATATCTAAATGAGCAATTTTAATATGTTGCCCTTTGTATGGATCTTTTTTTAGTGCACTTCTAAATGATTAATGCTTATCGATAAGTTGATCTTTGCACATTTTCATTTTAAGTGCTTCATGTTTTACTTGCTTATTTATGGCTCCTACTATGTATTAACAATTGTTCAAATAACTAACATCTTCTGAATTTATGATGGATCCGCAGCAGGAACACCGTAAAAGAATGGCATGGGCTGTAGCTATTGCAATATTATTGTTGGAGTATTACCAATCCAGCAGTGTTCGTATACCCCATATGACGTCCAGTTTTATTGGGGATAAATGGGTAGGTAAGATACTTTCTAGACATCCAATAAGGTTCAGCAACATATTTCGAATGAGTGTACCTATTTTTATGGATCTCCTGCACGAGTTATCTTTGAATCACGACCTCTAAGGTTCTTCTAGAACGTCGAGAAGGGAGGTATTGGCTATAATATTATACATTCTGTCACTGAATGAATTTATTAGAGGTGCTATGGAGGGATTTCAACATTCATCGGAAACAATAAGTCGTTACTTCTCCAAAGGCATACAGATACTTGTTAGTTTGGCAGCTCAAATCGTTAAACCAGAGGATCCATCATTTGCTAGTACTATAGGGGAAATTGCCAACGATCCCCGTTTCATGTCTTATTTCAAGGTAACAATTGGTTTCTTTACGTTACTTCCAAAAAATTTTTTTTTTCTAACGTTGTAAAACAGAACTGCATATGTGCAATTGACAGTACTCACATCGATGTCTGGCTACCCAGCCAGGACAAGGTGGCGTATATTGGTCGTAGTGGTTCAACTATTCAAAATATCATGGCGATATGTGACTTCAACATGTGTTTCACTTTTGTCATGGCGGGTTGGAAAGGGAGTGCACATGACAGTCGAATTTTCTCCTATGCAACCAGGAATATATCACGGTGTTTTCCTCAACCGCCTTCAGGTATGATTTGATTTATAAACGTACTAGTTATATGTATTATTTGTCATTAACAGTACATTCCATAACAGGGAAATACAATTTGGTTGATGTCGGATATCCTATACAGAGGGGCTACTTGAAGTCAAATCCAGACACTAGATACCATATTCCTGATTTTGAGCGAGCAAGTGGCACCATACGTAACAGGAAAGAAATAGTTAACAAACGTCACTCCTCTTTACGCGGGGTAAATGAAAGAACGTTTGGGGTTTGAAAAAAGAAATGGGTCATCTTACGTGATATGTCGTCGTATTTATTTCAATAGTAGGTGCATATTATGGTGGCAACAATGACACTTCATAACTTCATCCGATGACATTCTTCACATTCAGATACGGACTTTAGTATGGCTGATAACGATATATTGAATGTCTTCGAAGAACTATCAGCATTTGTGGTTGGATCTTCCGTCCATGAGGATGAGATTGACTCTAACAAATTTGGGGTTCATGACGCTGAGGATGTGGTTGAGATGACTGCTTTGAGGGAGTCAATCGCAGATGTTATCTATGGCAGCTGATCCACCAAGTCTTCTTTAATTCGTACACTATAGATTTATTTTCATCTCCATGTCCTTTTGTTATTTTTTTACAGGATCTGACAATTGATTTTTTTTTTGGGCAGCTATAGCAACATGTCTTCTAGGATTACTGAGACAAATAGAGTTGTTTTGTGTTACTGCGAACAACCTACCCCGTTACTCACGTCACGTCAGCCTCACAGCAGTGGGAGACAGTTTTACGGTTGTCACAAGGATGTTTCAGCTCGTTGCGGTTTCTTCCGATTGGCCGACAGTCTAACATGTTACACTGCCAGCAGTGATCGGGATACAATGATTTCCCAGGTTGACAATGCAGCTGAGGACAGACGTAGCTAGAGTTTGAAATTGAATATTTTAATATATTCATTGTAGTTATAATTGTATTTATCTTTTTTCTATTTCTTCTGATAATCACGAGAGTGTGAACATGTTATCTTTTGAACGAATCTGTAATGATTTTTTTTATCTGTATTATATACTTCTGTTCTCATTTTAGTTCTGTTGCAAACAGTTTCACCAAACAGGGGCATGAAGATCATTTATCCAACAACATCTATCAATAAGCTATTCTGAATAAGCTGCCCCAGACAGCAAGTCAGCTTATTCTGATAATCTGCATATTATCAGATTATCAGAATAATCTGTTTATCAGCAGATTATAAATAATCAATAGCTGCCCCAAACAGACCCTTAATCTCATTTGATTATTCTTTCATCATTTCATTATTTATACCATTTATTTGTTTCCTTCATAATATCTAGCAATTACAATTGTAGAACATATCATTATATTTTTTTGAAAATTATTATCTAATGTGATTTAAATTTAGCTGATTAAATCAATATTATATGCACATTCTATATGCATACATGGTGCAATGCTAGACTTCAGCCTAGTTGCAATCTCCACTACCAAACTATATCAGTGCAAAAAAGATTTATATAAACCAATAATAAAAAAATTCTTGATTACTTCACATTGTCATTTCGTTCTGTATCATCTCACACTCTTCATGTTTCCTTACACAATAGTTTCCATCCACCACTGCCTCCATGAGCTAAAAGCAGAAAAATGGGGGTTATCAAACAAACAATTCCACCTGTAACAGAAAAGCACTAGCTATGGATTTCAGCACTGATTAAGTCAAACAGAAAAATAAATAAATAAATAAATAATAGGTGAAGATAGATGAAAAAAAATTTGTGAATTGTGAAAAACAGTTTTTAAATTTTGTTATAAAACAAGAAAGCAAAATGACAGCAGAAACACCTAAAAAGAACTATTGAAATGGGATTTAAGAGTAGAAATTTGTAAAGCATGACAAAAAAAAAACATTACTCTTTTCTTATTTCAGGCAATATCTTCGGAGCTGTATTAATAAGTTTCCCGTGCACAGCAACTGCAGATTTTGAAACTTTCGCCTTGGCAGTTAAAGCCTTGTCACCGTCAAGAATTGGTTTAGCAAATTTTGTTGAACCAAATTCCATTAATTCCGTTGATTCAAGTCTCTTCACAGCAGATTTTGCATCATTCTTAGGAATTTCCCACTTAGAGTCCAAAACTTTTTGCGTAAATACTTTACCACCAGTTGACATAGAATCATCTGAATCAGTCACGGGAACCTTCTCAAATCTTTTGGCAAATTTTGAAAACTTTAGATCGCCTGGTATTCTGGCAGAAGCCACTAAAGATTTCTTCGGTTTAGGTTTTTGGACATCCGTTTCCCTTTTCTTTTCATGAAGTTCAGGAAATACGATGTGATCTCTATAGGGAGTTCCAAGCTCCTCATCAATCTCATGCTTCCTGTCAAGTATAAAAATCATAGTAAATCTAACAAGCATTTGAATATCCTCCATATGGGCAGGTAGAAAAACACATCCCCAGTGCACAAACATACATGCATAAATACATATAAATAGTCCCCTGACTATCTTTATGGTATAACTTTAGTCCCAAAGTCTATAAAAGTGTCATAATTGTCCCCAAACACTTTTAATGAGTTGATATAGTTCCGATGAAGTTTATTTTAGCCCCCATTCAAAGAGTTTGGAGGCTAAATTGGTTCTTTTAGACTCTCAGACTAAAATGGACCATTTTAACCTCTCTCTCTCTCTCTATATATAGCAAAAGAAGAATAAAAATACAGACATACAAACAGTATATAAGGATGCGATTGGGAAGAAGCCCTTCCCACGCCCTTTGGATGATGTCTTCATCTTCATCGTCCTCAAAGGCAATTTTCCTATATGATTAACATTGGAGGTGAGCAATTATAGGCAACAAATATTTCACATAGCACAGTTCAAAGACTATTCCACATGCCTTGGCAAACATTTTCTATGATATGCCTTAGGGCACCTTCTACATATCGCAAACTGCAACTCCTCAACCTCCTTGTTTTCAACTTGTTTACAAACAATACATCTATGCACTGTGCAAGTAAAAGACTCCCCACCAGCTATTCTTTTCCCCAACTCAGTTGCTTCGACTTTATTTTCTGGAAATAACAAATCAGCAACACACTTGGGATGGTAGAAACGACCACATGTCGCCGAAACACAGCAAAAAACCTGAAAAAAATAGCAAATAATACAAGGATAAAAAATCAAAACACAACAAACTGAAAGGAGTTTTTCTTTTCCAAGAATGACACACAATGTATAGTACAATTATAGAAAATTTATTCTGGTACTAGCAGATTCCCACACATTCAAGAAACTGCTCCCGCATGTATTTTACAAGTGCATAAGGTAACATAGTAATAAAAACTTCAAATTTTACACTCATCATAAGCACAAGATTTTAGAGTTGAGGCTATCACAACTTTATCTCCAAGTTTAATTTGACGCAATGTGCCCATAATGGTGGTCTTATTGAGAACAGGTTGAGTTCTCTAACCCTAAGTCGGATTGGTTTGTTCTCTGAGTTGGTTCAAAAATTCAGCGGTTAGTTACTGTTGTCTCTGATTTGGAGAATTGGTAAAGAAGCTGACTCAGTGTAGCCGAATTTCCTTCTGCTCCTGTGATTGTTAAACTGTAACATGGGATAAAATAAATTTTGCCCAAACATTGATTGCAGTTGTTTACCGCTCAACAAATCATTTGATTTAGAGTTCTCACTGTTTGATTCCTATTGGTTGTTTGATCGTTGTCTTATCATACTCAACATTTAATGGAGCTGGGATTCTAGACTTTATGATTTAATGACTTTTTAGTTTGATGTATAAGAATAATGCTAAAATGAATTTTGAACATTTCATTGCATGAATTAAAAATAAATTATTCGAAGTGCTCACCTTGAATAGAGGCAATCAAAAAATGTCTGAAGCTTAAGCCTCATTAATGCCAATGAGGCTTGGGCCTTTTTTATTTTAGGTTTAGGTGCCTGGAGACTTCATGTTTCGAGGCGTTTGAGGTGGCACGTTAATAAATATATCTAAGAAAAACTATTGCATTATACCATAATATAATATCACTATATATTATACAATAAATTATAGAAATGCTAAATATAACTATTAGGTGGACCGTACTCATCCTAATCATGCGAGAGCACGAGCATGGGAGAATAGGGTAACGCACCTATATGACTTTGTCCCGAGTACATAAGAGCAGCAGAAAAAAGAAGCCATCGTCCAAACCATGAGAACAGGAGAGTAGCGGTGCTACCCCGATCACAAGAGAGTAGGATTGAAGCGATAACTGTGCCTATACGACCCTTTGTTCTGACTGCCACCATACGAAAGAAAGAAAGAAGGTGCTTCTCCTTCTCTTTATACACTCTAACGAGTGGTCCGCCACCTCCAAAGATTACCTAATTTTCAATCTGATGGTCTCTTATTTTTCTTCAACATTAATTTTATTAGTTTGTTTTATAAATATTAGGTTTATTTAATGGATTGAAGTCTATACCTTTTCTTTTTTAAGTTTGGTGTCAGCAAGTATTGGGTTATTTGAAATCCATGAGAATTTCAATCTATTTCTTTTCTGAGATTAAGTTTTTACTACAACTTAAAATTTTTGGGAGGGTGTGTTGAATTTAATGAGCTCACAGTGTGCGGCTCAAAAAGTTAAGATGTTTATTGGGAGAGAGTCAATGATGTTTATTGGGAGAGAGTCAATAATTTTCTGATCTAAATAAGGCTGGAGACAAACTTAAACACTTTCTTCATCTGCATTCATAATCTTTGATAAATGCTAGGTAATCTAAGGTAAAATCTTTGATGTTGGATATAAATTCCTTCAAATTATGAAAAATTATAACAAAGTATCATCATCATCAACATCATTAGCACTATGGATTTGGGATTGGTTCATTTCATCAATTTTGCATATAGGATTTAATTGAATGAAATCTTCTTCAATCAAATTGTAAAAAGCATATGCGCAAAAGGTTTTTAAAATTCTAGAAGAAAAGTATAAACAAAATTTCATAAGTTAATTAATGCAGGAATCTTCTACAAGATCAATTTTAAATAACGGAGATGAATGAATAGCTATAATAAAAAAATAAATAAATGCTATCTTGGCATGTTATTTCTAGTGTTTTTTAACCTGCCCTTTCTTTTTGTTAAACTTTGTCCTGTTTAAATTGAAGCCATCTTTAATTTCTCGTGAAATATCCTTAGCACCCTTGGTTAAAGTTGCACAGACACGTGAACTATTAATCGCCAACATGAATCATCTATCGTTTTATTCTATAGATTTTAACATAAAGTTTTTAATTATGATTCATTTGATTGTCTTAAAAATTTCTCCTTTTACTGATATTATCTTAATCATCTAATACAAATTATTTTGTTGTTTATAAGAATGAGTAGTGGCACTGGAAGAAAAAATCTAACTTACAAATACGACACATAAGTTGAAGTACAAGGAGATTTAAAGAAAGGTTATATTTGCTTAAGAAAAAAATTTAATGAAAAGAGAATTACTGAGGGCATTAAGAGGTTGAAATTTCACTTAGCTTGCATACATCTAAATGTAAGATCATGTGTCAGAAAATGAAGGCAAAAAAAGAATGCACAAATTATTTACATATTTACACCACCTGAGATGTGGTGGCATAAAAAAAGGGGAAGAAATGATAGAAGATATCACTTTGATTCGTAACAAATGGGTCCAATAGTAAAAGTTACTTTTTCTATTCTAGTAGAGGAGCTCCATGACTAATGGATAGATTCGCTGTGAACTTTTGAGGAATACTAGAATAATAATGCTTACATAATTCCACTCCAACTTCAAATGAAGAACACAAGAATATATAATGTTAGATATTGCAAGATGCTTTTATAAAAATGAAATCTCATTTAATGTAACTAGGAGTCATTCATGGATTAATATGTTTTGCTAAAATGAACATCATGGTCAAGAACTAGATCTTCTAGCATGTATGAGCTTCACAAGCTGTTAGATGAGAAGGTAAGAAAATAATAAAAATAATGAAATGAATATGACGTGAGCTGAAAAAGGACTTAACAATAATGTCTAATCGTCAGACATTAGAAAAAAGAATTAAACAAAAGAGCAACAAAAGAGCATCATAGAATTGTTAATAATTCGTATAGAAGTATATTTTTGGAATTTGTGGAGACATCTTTCATCATTAAAGATGCACGGTTACTCTTTGCAAATGCTTGGTGAGGTTGTTAATGAAGTACAAGAGAGAATTGTTGTTGAGGTAATTATAGATAACGGAAATGCCTATTAAGTTGGACTAAGGATGATAAAGAAGAAAATGAGGGATCTTTATTAGATTTCATATCCTGCATATTATCCTGATTTGAAGCTCGAGTTGGAAGTTGGAACAACTGTCACAGGTCACAGCACAAATATGCGAAGCTCAAAGCAAGAAAAATGAACAAATTTAGTTACAGCCATTCCTAAGTACTGAGTTTAATGAGAACAAGATTCGTGAGAGCTAATTTAAATTTAAAAATATTTAAAGAGTTATGGCAACCATTAGGGGACACATTTTCTTCTAAAGAATGGGAAGGAAGTTCTTGGGCAAAAAAATTGAAAGAAAGGAAGTAAAAAAGATTGCAATAAAAGACGATTCCTTTTGGCTCAATTGCACTTAGAAGATTGTGACACCTTTAGTGAATATACTAACCAGGTTGACGATAAAAAAAAAAAACTCCAATTGTTGATTCATCTATGAAGTTATAAACAAGACTGGAAAATTTAGCAAGAGATTTAAGAGGAGAATAAATTGTTTAAAAAGAAATATAAGAAATTATTAATGAAAAATGTGATGATCAACTACATCAATATTTGCACGCTACTGTATAAAATTTAAACCCCTAATTCCATCGTCAAAAGTATTTTCATGTGGATAAGGAGGTTAAAACAGTTTTATAAACAATACATGGATAGACTTATCCATGAGACTGACTATCATAAAACTAATGATTAATTTGAAGATTTTCATTTGAAATGATCAAACTTAGAAAACCCAATCATATTAAATGACACACTTTTTTTAATAGCATAAAAATTCAAGAAAATTAAGACACATTCTCTTGATAAATTTACAGTTGCTTATTATATTATATCTAAAATTTTATTTTTTAGGTTTTTTTACTTCAATATATATTAAAAATTTCCCTTTTATTCTCCTTTAGAACATTGGTGGGCATTTTGATAGATGATATGCCTGAACTTAAATCTTAAATGTATTTGCAGTGCAAGTTCATGGTCTAAGAAGTTCAACTTCGACACGTGAATACAATTATAGCATGTTTAACAAAGTGTATACAAAGATAATAAAAAAATAAGTTAGAAAACGAATTGAACAAGTTACTCTATGTCATGTTTTAAGAAATTCAAAGATAGACGCCTCAAGTTATTGAAACAAATAAATGATGATGAAGAAATTGATCTAGTGGTTGCCGATGACTTATTATCTGATAACAAATGAATAATGTAAAAAAAAGGTCAGGAATTGACTTTAATTGACAATGTACTATTTGATGATGAAAAGGCTTTGAATTTAAAAAAGCTTCTACTTCACAATTATTTTTTTAATGCAGCAAAATAAGATTGGAGCTTCAGAGAAGTTAAAATATGATTTATATATAATGGAATACTAAATTATGCCATTAATTTATTATTTTAAACTAAATAACATTAATAATAATATTAATTAATATAGGGAGTACAAAAAAATTATAATGATTGAAGAAAATTTTGAAGATGACGATAACACAAAATCAAAGGATAATACAATAATTGCAAATAATGAACACTCCAAAGATCATGAGAGTGAGCCGCCATGGATTTTAACCCTCCTGGCATATTAAGATTTTAAATGGGCGCTTATCTTGAATGCCATTTTAAACTGTCATTTTATATTAACATTCAAGAGTATTAATTATAGCTATATCTTTATTATAATATTTTAAATAAATATGTTGATACTTTATGTCATACTTGTGATTTATTTTTAATTTCACTGGTCTTTCTACTTTTATTTTTCTCGTTTCAAGACATACGGCTTATTCCGTCTCCAAACTTATGTCATACCTCGCTAGGGCAAAATGCCTCAACTGCTGATTTCACTTTTTAAAATTTTGTTCAAACATATGGGAGACATTTAGAAACTAAAGAAGTTTAATCAATCATACCCAAAAAAAGCAGGTCATTTAGCATAGCGCAACACAAACAACTGAAATATCTAACAAACATGAATAAAAAATCTTCTGAGGAATGAGTATTCCCTAGAAGATGGATTCATGTCTTTCTTGGACCAGATATTTTTAATTCTAGACCATATCAGGTAGACTCAAGAAACACGGGATTCTCAAAAGAATCTAAAAGATGAAAGGGAAGAGACATAGAAATTGAAGTCAGAACCTTACTTGCGCTTACATTACGATCAATATTTAAGCACTAAGAAAGCTTTAGTTCACATTTCTTTCTTGCAGCCTTCTCCCCTATTCCTTCAAATGATAGTCTCACAAATTTAAAATGACAATAGATAAATTGATAAAAATATGTTTCAAACTCTCTAGAACAATACAAGATTCGACAGGTTGCCAAGTGATTCACTCAGATCTATGGTATTAATTACCTGTAGATAATCTTGATTGGCCCATACATAGTTAAATATAAAAGATATATTTCTCAAAAAAGACATATAGAGAAAGAAGTGTACACGGACGCACCTCAAGGATGTAGTGAGAAGTTCAGCACAAATGTGTGTAAACTAAAAAAGTCCACACACGGGTTGAAGCAATCACCGAGAGCGTGGTTTGAGTAATTTACAATGTTTATTAAAGGACGTGACTCAAGACCAGGAGATCATACAATATTCTTCAGACATTCAAAGAATGGAAAAATAGTCATATTGATTGTGTATGTGAATTATATAATTCTCATCATAGATGATGTATATGAAATGAACCAGTTGAAGAATTCCCTCTCATGAATTTTTTAGAACAAGGAATTGAAATCTTTGAGATATTTCCTTGGCAAGCAAGTTCCTGGATCAAAGAAAGGAATTGTTGTTTCCCAACAGAAATACATTCTTAATCTTCTAAAAGAAACCAGGATGAATGGTAGTAGGCCTGCAAAAACTCCAATTGATCTCAATTAAAAATTAGGAGATAAGAAGTAAGTTTATCAAGTGAATACAGCTTGATATTAAAAATTGGCGAGAAAGTTGATATACTTATCACATACACGGGCAAATATTGCCTTTGTTTTAAGTTCGGTAAGTCAATTTATGTATTCGCCCTATGGGAAACACCTTGAAAAAGTTAACGGGATCTCAAACACCAAAAAGTACGACAGGTAAGGTTCTACTCATTCAAAAGGCCATATAACAGAACAAAGAAGTACACATCAGTGTAGACGGGTGGGCTCAGTTATTGATAGGAGATAGACTTCCGGACACTATTCTTATGACTGGGAAAATTTGGTTACATGGCAAAGTAAGAATCATAATGTGGTGGAAAGGAGTAGTGTTGAGGTGGAATATCAAGTTATGGCTAATGGAATATGTGAGATGTTATGCTGAAGAGAATTCTTGAAAAGCTACGAATCCTAATAAACATGTCATTAAAGTTCTACTATGACAGTAAAGCTTCCATAAGCTTACAAAAAATTAAGTGCAACATGATTACACAAAACATGACGAGATTGATAGACACTTCATAAAAGAGAAGATTGATTGAGGGGCTACCTTTTACTCTGATAGCGTAAAAAATTGCAGATATCTTCACCAAAGAACTTTTCAGACATGATAGATATCTATGCTACGAAAGGACTTTTCAAGCATGACAGATATCTTCACCAAAGGACTTTTAGAAATTTTTTCCTTTGATATCTTCTATTTTTATTATTTTCTATTTTAGTAGTTTCTACTATTAGAGTTAGCTATTATTGCTAATTTCTATTTCCATTTTTAAGCATGAGGATTTTGTGGCTTTCATAAAGTGATAGTCTTCCCTTGCTATTTATCTTGTTGTAACAAAGTCTTAGACAATTGAAGTGGAATAATTGTTTTTCCCTCCCAAAAATTACACAGCTATTTGGGATAAGGTCATTTTTTTATAACTAAATTTTATTTTGACAAATCAAGTGGTAAGAAACTTATTAAGGTTATCCCTCAAAATTAAGCATGATTGATCGTACATCTCCAAGGAGTAAGAAAAAAAGACTAAAACTTCATATGCTTTTGCTCATAATATCCAAAAATAGCATGCATCCATTCTTGTGTGCCCCCACAGGTAAGCAAACAACAGCCAGAATGCAACCCGAGAGCACCCCATTGAACACACTCATAAGCACAAGCATAAATAAAACTCCAAAAAGTCATTAAGTCATTCAAGCAAGCTACTGCATCAGCGAAATAGTAAAATTAAATTTTCTAACCACTTCAAAGAATGAAAACAGCCAAATAAGCAGCTTATTTAAAAAGAAAACAAAAGATTATGAATAATTAAAAATCATTTCTAGTAAAGACCAACCTCAGGATTTCCGGATTTATCAGAAGAACCAAGCTTCCCACAGGCAAAACACTGATGTTGCTTGAGCTGGCAGTTCTTGCACAAAAAGTTTTGCATAGCCTGTACCAAAAAACTTTCTTTACAACTTGCACAAGAAATAATAAAACAAAATAACACACAAACTTATTTAACAACACCCAAATCTTTAAAATGCACAACACAACCACATTTAATAGCAGTCAAGATATTGGTTAACAATGGTACGGTTAAAATACCAACAAAAATTTTCTTTTGCGAACCCATATTCAAAATTGCTTATTTGAAAAGGATACAGTAATGGAACATCATGCCGGCATCAAAAACAGCCAGGGAGGCCGAAAGCAGCGTCACAATCTATGAAAATGAAATTTTTGGAAGAACATAGTTTGCAAAAATTCCAGACATAGAAAAAGGAAGAAGATTTGGCCTTAACCTGTTACCAAACTACCCACCCATCGCCCCTCTACAGAAACTGACACCACAAAACACATTGTCATAAACCCATAGTAAAGAAATTTAAACCTGGAAACTCTGCATAATTTTACATGACCTATAGCACCTCATAACAACACTTGAGCATAATATTGCAGTACGATTGTGACCACCATCCAGTGTGCTAATTTTGTGGCCTTTCTGATTTTGAGCAATGGGGTAGAAAAATCAGCTTGATCATCAACACAATAAATAACATATCTATTAGCTTTATCTGGAGGTAAATTACAAAACTGTAAAGATTAAACAGTGAATATGAAAATATAAATTTTGTCATGCATGCATAATATCCCCATAAGAATAATGAAAAGGGAACTCCAATAAAGATGTTGCAACTAGTATTATACCTCAACTTGAAACCTGGTGAGGCCAAGCGATGCACAATCAGAATCTTCTCCAGCTCTCCTAGTTGCATGGAAGGACCTCAAGCATCTTCCTTCACAGCTATAAAAAGAACATAATAACAAGCTCATAAACCCGACAAATACTAAAAGCATACAGACAAAATGAAGCACATGAAGTTATTAAGATTTTTGGTTCCACATAACATCTCCAACAATGGAGAAAAAGACTTAATTTTATGGCAATCAATAGGACACAATGCAGAAAAAGGATTCATGTAGCCGCTCCCACTTAGAGGGATAAAGACTTAATTTTTAAAAATAAATAAAATAACATTTGCAACAAATGGGCTAATTGTGCTTGGCATTCTGAATCCTAATTGATGTAGAAAAATTTAAGCTCCATGGTTTTCTTAGGACTTCTTTGGCATCAATTTTATTTTTTATTTTTGCTTTTGTTTTTACTTTTATTTTAAAAAAATATTTGTTTAGTATATTTTGTTAATGTTTTATTCACTATTTTAAAGACAAAGCAAGTCATTTTTAAAAACACTCAATAAAACAGTCATTGCAACCAAGTATGTTTTATTTCAAGTCAAAACATAAAACATTCAAATAAAAATGAAAGCCTAGTAATTCCAAACGGCCCCTTAGGATATCATATGCCTTAGAAAGATAAGCAATACAGCAACAACGACAACAACAAATCCTTAATCCCACAATGTGGGGTCGGTTACATGAATCCATTTTCTCCATTGCATCCTATTTAGTGTCATATTTTCATTTAGTTCTAATAAATTAAGTTCATTTTTTATACAATAAGCCCGAGTTTTGCTAGGCCTACCTCTGTCTTTCTTAACATAAGTCGAATCTAAAACATCTACTCTCCTAATCGGATCATCAGATGGTCGACGTCTAATGTGACCAAACCATCTAAGACGACTCTCTCGAATTTTGTCCGTCACTGGAGCTACACCAACCTTATCACGGATATATTCATTTTGCATTTTGTCTCTAAGTGTAAAGCCACTCATCCACCTAATCATTCTCATCTCGGCAACACTTAACTTAGTATTATGCTTCTCCTTTAAAAACCAACATTCAGCGCCATAGAGCATTGCAGGTCTCACCACCCTCTTATAAAAATTTCCTTTCAGCCTAAGTAGTACTTTTCGATCACACAAAGTCCTGAAGCATTCCTCCATTTCAACCAACCAACTTGAATTCTACTATCAACATCCCAATCTATATCACCATCGCTTTGAACAACAGACCCGAGATGACAAGCTAAATGAAAAATATAATGCTAATCACACCCGTATTAATGTTGTTCAAATCAAGGAGCTATAAGCATGCATATAAGACGTGGGTGTTAAAGCCGTCCATGCGAGATCGCAAAACCTTCCGCAATCGCTAGAGGATATCCCACCTATAGTGGCAATCCAGATCTAAATACAGTGATTTTCTTTATATTTTCAGTTTATTTCCTATTTTTTTTTATTTTTGAAAGATTATTTTCTAGGGGCAACTACATACAGAACATCCAAAACATTGTTATTTACAAATCAAGCACTCGCTTTTATCCATTTTCCAAATTCTTACTCTAATATCAAATTTCATGATAAAACCTCACAATATCTTTCTTTTTTATCAAATTCTCAGTGGATTGATCATGGCACGCATAAATACATCGATTCGATAGTTCAAAAAATTATTTGGGCGCTTGATTTATAAATTTCAATGTTTCGGGTGATATGTATATAATTATCCATATTTTCTATTAGAGGACATCTATACATGTTGTAATAGGGTTGTTTGGATTTTTTTAATGTTTAGTTTATGAATTTTGAAAGACTTATATATGTTTTATGCTCTTCAGAGTGTTATATCATTCTTTTTTACAAGTAGTGTATATATATCTTGCTCAGAAATAGGTCGCGGTTCCCCCCTCGTCACCCGAACCTCACCATTTGTCGTTCACCGGTTGTTTTCTATCAAGACGGCCGCCTAACTCATTCAACCTGCTATCCACAAAAAATTTAGCCCCAACTACCCTTCAAAACGCAGCCACCCGTCCCTATTTCATTTCCTTGCTATTCCACAACCACACCCTCACTACATCCGCTTCCTAAACGCCTTTTAGGAGCCCTAGGGTGGTATCAATGTACCAAAGAGAAAGCAAACTAATAGCATAATCAATCACTAGTTGGCTTGGCTATTTAATTAAAAACATTTAACTACAAATCACTAATAGATCTCATCATAGAAATTAACACAGAATTTGAATTATATAAGTACAATAGTAGACTTGAAGATCATGACAAAATTGCTAACCAAAAAAATAGAAAAACGGAAAGACTGAATAAACCAAATCAATTAATTAATTCATACTATGTAAAGAAGAAAGGAACAAGGCAAACAAAAGAGATATATAATTAAGCATCACACATAATTAAGGACAATTGCGGACCACAATATGCTTGAAAGATGAAAGAGCTACATATCCAAGAAAAATTGGTTTCATTCAAAGTTTCCACAAAATTTTACATATCGCATACTTATTCAAGAATAGGTGGAGAAGAAAATAAAGAAATAGAAATACAACTCAGCATTAAACTTTCAGAGTATGAATCATCAGGGAACATAACATATAATTGATACTAATGCAACTTTTATAGACCTATTAAGCACGCTGTACTTTATATTTTCATCTAGAATCAAAGCAATGACCATTCAAGTTATAAGCAAAATCTATTCTCTATCATAAGTAAAAATTAGAATGAAATTGACGTTAATACCAATCATAGGGTATAATTTCATGGAAATGAAATTTAGAAAACAACAACACAATGAGAGTTTGCATCTCCATGTCAACTAAGGTCATAAGCTCTAGCTAAAGTTTCCTCAAGATCCAATATACGGCACCATTGACAAACTTCTAGAATACCACTGTCGCAGATAAGGTTCTCATTTTGAAGCCGTGTATAAAGTAAGACCTATGTGTCCTCCTAAAGTGCCATGTGTTGATATGACTTGCACCCACAAAAGCACATCCCTAAAAAACAAAATTCTTGGACTTAATTATTGACGTGATGTTACCATTATCGATCAAAAGTTGGCTCATGACTCTAAAAAATTAATGAATAACTGTGAATTTACTATATCAAAAGAGAATCGTTGGTCTCTACAACCGGAGCTACAGAGTTTGCACTTTACAAACAAACTATTACTAATAAAAGACTAAGCTAATATTCACACACAAACCAACAAAAATAAAAATAATAAGTGGACTAGAAAATTTTTATTCATTAAAATTACAAGGAGATTCAGACTGTTGATTTTAAAATTTATCAAATGGTGCATTTATTCGTTTTTAAATAGGTTCAAATAATGACGCAATTAAAAACACTTGACATAGGTAGTCACAATTATGGAGGGGCACTACATTCCAAGCAAGCGCCTAATCGAGAAGGCCTCCAATACTATAGAGAACCTCCCAAGCATCAACAAGCCTCAATATGGCTCCAGCTCACCCGATCACCTTAGCATAAACATGCCCTAAGAAAGTTACTAAAACAATGGGCATCACATCACGTGCCCTCTACAAATTAGATGTTGTTCATAAACTACCTAGCATGTCCTAAAGTGGTATCCTCAATAGCTTCTTATCAAGTACAATAAATGTGGTGGAACAGCTCCCCATTAGTTAGGCATTGCAAGGGCATCATGGTGTAAAAAGACAGGCTTTGAACCTTACCATTGACAAGGATAATAGAATACATTATTCACGAATACAACTTAAGAACAGGGAGGAGGACAATACATAATGCTTTCCATATTCTAGGAATTACGATTATTAATTTTATCAGTAGCATTCAAAAAAGGAATTTACAAAATAAGGATTTTGAAACTCAAAGAAAAGTATTTTAAGATAAGAAAATAAAGACCATATTAAAATTTTATCTTATATTAGACAAATTCAAATAAGAAAATGACGAAGAAGACAAGGAGGAAGCAATTCACCACCATTATCACAAATGCTTTCCATATTCTAGGAATTACGTGTGTTAATTTTATCAGAAGCATTCAAAAAACGAATTTAACAAAATGAGGATTTTGAAAATCAAAGAAAAGTATTTCAAGGCATAAAAATAAATACCATATTAAAATTTTATCTTATATTTGACAAATTTAAATAAGAAAATGATGAAAAAGACAAGAACCGCATACCAAAGCAATTCACCACCATTATCACAAATGGCGCACACAGAATCAAATAAGTCTGATTCTTCCTCGGACTCCTCGCCATCATCAATACCAATGCCATCTTCCAACTCATCATCAATAATAAAAGGCTTTTCTTCTAAACTATTATGAAAATCCTGCTAAAATATCGATTGTTATGATGGTGCTAACACTAATGAAAAAAAGTTTATGCAACAAGTAAAAAAGAAAAGCCACCACTAACCTCGACAAAAACCTTTTTGGGGTTCTCCAAAAACGTCAACAGAATCTATTTGTAAAAGAAAGCATAAGCATCAATCATTTTTTAAGAAGAAAAGAAGTATTTAAGAAGCAAAAAGAAACGATGTTAGAAAAAGAATGTCAAAGACATTTCAACAACAGGGAGAAAGTATATTTAATTACAATAAAAAAAAAAACTATTTCGTTAACAAGTGCAAAACAGAGCAACATCAATTATGGTTATGTAATCTAAAAAACCATTGAACCAACATTAATCATTAATAAATGCTTTACATGTTTATGATATCATAATTTCACACAAACACAACAATGTATATACTTAAATTGTGAGAATAGAAATGTAAGAAACATACCATGATTTTTAGTTTTTGTTGTATAGGAGCTTTTAAATCAGCTTTGGTTCGTAGTAATTCAAAACCAAACAACTTTTTTACGTCCATTAGATTTGAGGTATCAAATTTTCAAAGAAACTCTAGTGGACGTCTACAATATAGAGTTTCACCAAAGTTATAGAATCTTTAGCTTTTTTATACCATTTAGGTTAATACGCTCAAGCAACCTTCAAAACCAATTGCATCCCCGTTATTTTACAATAATCTATTACTAAGACTACTATATGTAGTACACACAAGCCTCTACATAACCACATATCACAAGTGCAGATTTTTCAGTGACTTTAATCATGAAAAAAATAAATTTATAAAAAATTTTATGAAGCGCAATAATGTTAAATGATTATCTACACATTCAACATTCATTGAATTAATCCTAAGAGAAGAAAAAGAATCATGAAAAGATTGGAGAGATTGTAAATTTTTTATCATAAAGTCCAACAATACTTAAATAACACACATCATGCTACAATTCCTTCATATAAATTAAATGTGAATCTAGATTAATAAATATCATTGCTATTATTGCACATCTTAAAAATGCATTTTATTTTAAATCGTCAAAAAATTATATCTTTTAACAAACTAATATTAACTTTCTAGAAATTTAAACTGTGGCAATTGAAATTAAAAATAAACTATGAAAGTTGTTATTGAAAGTTTCAAAAGTAAAATTTTCATAATGGGGCAAACAAGATTTGACCTTGATATGTACGTACAATGAAATCATCAATACTATAAAATTATTGATACAAATGTTACGCAGGTGCCTAGCTTAAGGGCAATTTGGTCTTTTGTATGCTTAAGGTCAAACTAGTCTTTGATTTTTGTTGTTAGGTATAAATAGGCTTATTATATTTAGAATTAGGTTTATGTATGAGATTAAGTCTTGTATCTTAGGTTTAGGGGTTGAGAGAGATTTCTTTTCTCTCGAATTGTAAGAATTGATATAAATCGCCTACCTCCCGAATTGTAGGTGTTTATCTTTTGTATCCATATGAGTTCTTAGCGTTGTATTGCTTCGATTTGATGTTCGGGAAATAAAATGAGTTTGCCCAAATTTCTGTGGAAAATCATGTCGATTTGATGTCGGATCATGTCAAATTAGTATCAAAACAAGATTTATGGGGAACAGCCATCTCGGCACAACATAAGACGAGGGATCATCATACAGTCGCGATTAAAGCTTGTTGAAAAGACAACCAGGGCATCGCAGCGAAAGGAGGCGTCAGGACAGTTGTGATATTAACTAGGAAGGATCGCGGTGTGGGGAAGGATCGCGACATACAGAAGATTTTGTGACTTCACCTCGGACAACAGTAACGATTGGAGCTAAATGAGAAGAATCTCGTCATAAGTAAACAAGAAACTCACTTCCTTCCACTCCGTACTCATTAAGTAATCGCTATTATGGCTATGGATTGCAGCTTACGGTGACGATCCACAGCTTTTCTTCTCCTTCTGCTCTGTCCTCAAGATCCAGTCATGATTAGAGCTCAGCTAAGGTCTCGTGGGGATCAGGATGTACAGAGACCTAAAACCCCATCTTCCTTCTCATTCGAGAGATACAATCGAGCTTAGGATAGTGAGGAAGGGATGACAGGATCGCGACGTGCAATTGAACAAACAGGAAGCATCAACAAGATCACAGCGCCCAATCCTTGGTATCGAAGGGATCTGATGCACATTTCTCCTTTTGCTGCATCTAAATGATACAAACACAATCATAGCTTGTCGAGAAGGTAACATTACGATGTAGAAGACATCCTGAAAAACAGCGATCGCGAAAAAAAGTTCCACGCCAAACCTGGATACAAGAATTTGATGTTTGGAGTTCTGCAGGCTACCAAGCACCAAACTGCATACAGGAATTCAGAGATCGCGACATCCAGAGTTCTGCGCATGTCGAAATCACATATAGACATTTTGAAGCTCATGATTTCAGCGTAAAAGATTTCTGAAACAGTACAAGGAGTAATGGGAGCCAAAAAAAAATAGAAGATTTGAAGAAGAAACTAGAGAAAAAAATGAGTCAACTCAAATCTTGGATGAAAGAAAGATTCGCACCACAAAGAATATATTTTCTTTCATGAAAAACCACAAGGAGGGCCTTCTCGAGTGATTTTTTCATGGAGAACCGAATGGAGGACCAATTCAAGAGCCTTGAGAAGATTGATAAAGAAGCTCAATTTTGATACAATCCAAAACCCTATCGGCAGCTCAATTTGCAAACCCTAACCAGATGTTAATCAAAGAATTCGTGGCCAGATTGAAAAGAAAAGAGATCAAACATGAGGAAAACATCCACAATCACTGAATTACCCTTAGAATTTTGATGGGGGTGGATTAGAGATTTTTGATGGAGGAGGTTGGGGCCGAGACATGGATGTGAGGTTATTTAAGGGGTTTGGAGAAGCATGAAGAAAGAAGGTGAGAAATTGGAATGAAGTTTGACTATAATCGAAAGAGGGAAATTTCACCCAAGATACATAAGGGGAAACGCCGGAGAAAGAGGTCGTTGGTTGGTGATAGTAGGGTTAGGAAGTTGAAGATTTCGATCTACGAGATGGAAGCCGTACATAGATGGGTATATCGGGTGGAGCGATACTTCATGATGAATGGGCTAACTAGGGAGAAGTTCATGGAGGCAGAATTAAATTTGGAGGGAAAAGCCCAACATGGCTTCAATGGAGGGATGCTAGATACCTGATCCGTTCATGGAAAGAATTTAAGGATTGTTTGTTGGAAAGTTTCGGAGCTATTCGAGAAGGATACCTAGACGAGCAATTCTATGTCTTGAATCAGGAGGGTACTATCATGAAATTTAGGGAGAGGTTCGAGCTATAGTCGAGATGGTTGATGAGGATTTCTGA
The DNA here is from genome assembly GCF_001263595.1 of Phalaenopsis equestris. Lineage (NCBI taxonomy): Eukaryota > Viridiplantae > Streptophyta > Magnoliopsida > Asparagales > Orchidaceae > Phalaenopsis > Phalaenopsis equestris. The sequence goes on along the minus strand of NW_018165649.1, from coordinate 111,981 downwards.
GGCAGGATTGGAGAGAAATGTTATAAAGGGCCTAGAGCCCGACAAACGAACAGAACTCCAACTATTGAGATCGCAGGGATTGAGAGAAACGATGGAGCTAGCCCAGATGGTGAAAGACAAGAACCAGATAGACAAGTCTAGCATTAATGGGGTGTCAGACCAAACCGCTACAACTAGGATGATACTAATGTCTCAATGTAAGTCCAGAGGGAGGAGGCTACACGGGATGGGAATAATAAGCCATGACCGGGAGCCACATCAAATGCCTTATAGAGACAGAGATTCAGAAGAAGCGAGACAAGGGATTATGTTTTCAGTTTAATGAGAAGTTTATCCCACGACACGTTGCAAGGATTGAAAATTACAAGTTCTCATAGTGTGTAAAGATGATGCAGAGGATGAAGAAATAGAAACAACTATGGTGGAGGAGCTCACTTTTTCACACCTTAAGAACAATGTATCTTTTGGCAGGGGAGTATTGTTACGGGAGTGTCTAGTCTAAGGCCAATTTGATCTTTTGTATACCTACGGGCAATTTAGTCTTTTATTATTATTATCATTGTTGGGTATCAATAGGCTTACTATGTTTAGGGTTAGATTTATGCATGAGATTAAGTCTTGTATCTTAGGTTTAAAGTTTGGGAGAGATTTCCTACTTATCAAATTGTAGAAATTGGGAGAGATTGCCAACGTCTCAAATTGTATTGTGTTTATCATTTGTATTCATGCAAATTATTAGTGTTATGTTGCTTTGATTTGATGTTCGGAAAATAAGATGTGCCTGCCCTAAATTTTATGAAAAATCGTGCCGATTTTGACCTTTGGGTTGTATCAGCAAACCTCAAAATTTATGCTTTTCAGAAATGCAAAATATGTGTGTTCAAACAAGCAAGCTGACAATTTGGGTAGTGATTTTAATTTAGTTGTTTTTGCTATTAGGAATTTTATTTTCTTAAATCATGTTCAATATTCCCGCTAAAAATTATAAATTCCATTCATATTACTTCAGCAAGGGTGACAAGTTTCAAGCTTCTCCGGGATCCTAATAGTGAATGAAAGACAATAGTCCTTCAAAATCTAGCTTCTAATTACCCCAAGTTTGATGAAAACCTTTCAATCAAATAAACACTAATCCCAAGGCATAAATTAGAATCTCACCGCCCAAATCAAATCATCTCCAATGTGAATCTCAAAGCCCAAGCTTCCATCCATACATCCATTATCCCCAAGGTAAGATGGTCTGACAACATCAATTTAGAAGGCAAATTGTCAGAATGTACAATCCTCTAATCAACTAAAGGATCATAGCAATTCTCACTCAAAGGGCAATTTATCTAGAACAAATCTTAGATATAGTATCGACCATTCACTTCAACATATGTATTAAACTACCCTTCATGCAGCCCATGGGAAGGTAAAAAGTGTTCTGAAATTTATAGAGAAAAATGCTTCACTGAGTCACTTACAATCTTAGATTCAAAGCAACTAATTTACTTAAGTGTCGAAATATCTTCCTAGGCAAACACTCCTTAATTAAGACTCCCATTTTTCTACGATTAATGCATGTATCAAGCAAATATGGCATACCCAAAAGAATTATCTTTTCTTTGGATCAATCCTAGCACATAACAACTTAGTACAATTTGAGAAAAAAATTTGAGCTCCTTTTGACTAAAAGCAATTCTTTGATAAGCAAATCCGATAAATTCAATGATTCACATTTAAGAGTCTAACTACTTCATAGTTGATCAACAAAATATGTTAATGTTTTGGAGTTTTGCTCTCCCTTACATCAACCAAGGAACTACTCAACAAACCAAATTCTAAGTAGCAAAGAATTGGCACCACCACCATTCGCCAAATATAAAAGCATGGTTTAAAAAGGGATATCTATCACACTCAAAGATCATGTTGAACAAATAAACATCATAAGAGGAGATCCTATGCTTCCTCAAGAAAAATATCAAACAAGATTAAAAAATTTCAATGTTCATGGTGCCAATTTTCCACATATCCATTATCAATTAGGATTTACATATCATGCTCAAACTAAACTCAAAAAATGACTAACCAGAATGAAATCAAACGAAGCACACAATTATTAAACAGGCTGAAATTTTTAAGACTAATTTCACTAAATTAAACCTAAACTCAACTTGATCCAATATGACAAGCGTTTGAATTGTGTTGAGTTGAAGCTAAACCAACAAGAAGAAGACATGATAACCAAATTTGTACACTAACTTCAAAAAATAATAATAAATTCTATTAAATTTAAATTTTAAATTAAAAAAAAAACAAAAGGATTCCACTTAATAGATAAGTTCATGTTTCCAAGTTGAATAAAACAAGACTCAATCCTTGTTTTAGCATTAAGTAAATATGCACTCAATGTGAATCCTACATGAGTTAACCCAAATTCCAAATTTTTTATGTTAGGTTTGAACCGAATTTTCATGTAAGTCTAAAATTAACACTTCCAAACCTAGTGCATCTCAAGAAACATAATCCAAATAACACAAAGGTAATCTAGCTAAACCATCAAACCAAGATACCACCACCTTCCCACCGCTATCACTGGGAGTCGATCTACGCAACATAAGTTCAACAAATACACCTCAAGTAAATTAGATAGTTCTCAACCCTTCAACACGTATCATAGAGGTAAAAACAAGATATTTCCGCTGATAACAAAAGCTTTCAATGCAACAACCTTTAAAATAATTTATAAAGCTGCTCAAGAAAAGTTCCATTTAGAGGGCAAGGATAAGCATCCACCTTAGCAGGACCATCCCAAGGTTTTTCCATTTTGGAGATTATATGACGTTATCAAAAATCAAGACGCCTAGCATCGACACTGATAGAAATCCACGAATCCTTCTGAGCATATTGACCACAAATAAACCATCATACACATCCAATATGCCCAAGACTCACTCTTATGCCAAATATTCTACACTACACTCAAGAGACGAACACAAACATGGCTCCATTCCCTTAATTGTAGCACCACTAACACCTTTGATGAGTTGGTCAAGCTTTTATTTGCCCATTCCATCATTAAAAATAAAGAATTATCAGTCGCTTCTCATTTTTCTATCATTTCTTAGAATGAGAGACAAATCACTAAAAAAATTATTTCCTGAGATTTTTTAGCGAATCCAACCAAACCATAGGAGTCAATCCAGAACTTTTAAAGGAATCTTCATTAAAAGGGCTCAACTCTACAGCATTTTACACTCCTGATGGAGTAAATAGTTCATGTTGCAAACTTGACCACTGTATTCAATATCCACCAATAATGTTTCTCTAAAAACTATAGCAAAATTAAGAATAGCAAGAGAAAGCAGGTCAGCACTAACAATGATATAAAAGTTGGCACCTTAAGGATCAAAAACTTTTTCATCATTGACAGCAAAAAAAGCAATAATATAAGAAAGAGAAAGCATGTCAAGATTATATGCAAGGGATGATCTTTACTTCACCACTCTGGAAACATGTAAGTTTGTAACATCTAAAACTAAAACCCTAAGAGAAGGACTATATTGGTACCTTTAAATATTTGAAGTACAGGAAGACCAAAGTGGAGCCACAAATTCAAAATCGAAAAATATTTTCCCGAGACTAGAAAGAAGATAATTGGAGAGATGACTTGCTTTGAAGAATATTTTTGGGTTCTTTACTACAACAACAACCAGAAGAAGCATCATATCCCAAATCAATTCCAATAACAAAGATAAAGCAATAATAATCTTATAACAGTACACCCTAAAGTTGCCATAAAATCTACGATAGTTCTATTATCAAATCAGCATTAATCTTAAGTTTTCAACTATGGATTAACCATTCAAATCAAATGATCTTTAATATAGATGTCAAAGCCTAAAGCTTCCATCTATATGTTTATATCCTCAAAGGTATAATGTTCTAGCACAAATCTTGCAAGTAAACTGTCTTCTAATACACAACATTTTAAGAGAATGAAGGACCAAAAAGCCTCCAATGGCAGGGCATTCATAAATAGCATCGATCTAGATCTAGAATAAGACGTGCTTCCCTATTTATCATTCAAAAGAGCTTGCACCATCCAAACAAATATAAATGCCTTGCAAAGAAAAAAATATTTTGAAAACACTTTCATTCCTAGAGAATGATTTGTCGAGTCATTTTAATCCTTTCATTCAAACTTCAATAACAATGATCAATAAGACGACAGTCAATACAATCTTTATTTCCTCCAAGGTATAATGTGATTGCAGCAAGCTTTCTAGTGAAGTGACTAAATCCACAACACATTGCATGAATGAAGGATCAAGAAACCTCACAAAGCTTTCATTTCATGTGCAGATCTTCAAAGAGAAGTGTCTCTCCTATTTATCATTCAATCCTCAAAAAACAATTGCACCATCCAAAACACTACAAATTTCTTGCAAAAAGAAAGTTAAGAAAAAACTTTAAAACTGTCGCATTCCTAGAGAATGATTTATTGAGCCATTACCATCCTTTACTTCAAATTTTAGCATCCTTTACTTCAAATTTGCATAAGATGAGATTTTTGGTCCCCTACACTAGCTACAACTTTAGCGTGTTTCTATGGAATTTGCAATGTTCTAAACTTGGTTTAGGTGTTCAAATTTTTCATTAATCTTTGGTTGGTTAAATCACACATGATTTTAACTGTTCAAAAGCTTAATTATTGACTTGTGCGACATGTAATTAATTGGCTCTTTGTGATTCCCTTATTATGACATCCCCATTGTAAGACGTCTTAATGATTGCTCCTTGAGATCTACATAGGATTGCTGATTGTTAATAGCTCCTTCAATCCATTACAATCTACGACTTTAAATAAAATATATGTTATACAATCTCTGGGATCAAATGATGGTTAACTTATTCTTTATAGTCTTTTATCTACTCATTGAGAGAGGATTTGTGAAAACAATTGAGATGCATGAAGCTAGTAAGAAAATTCTATTTGATATTCTACTTTTTCCTAGAGGGTGCCTAGAACTTTTGATAAGACTGGAGATAACTAACAAAACGATATCACAAAATTAAAAAGTAGTATTCTAATTACAAGAGTAAGAGCCCATGAGTTCCAAAAGTTGAGTCTTATTTATAGTTATCCACTCCACTAGGAATAAATGTCTGAATTTCAAAGAAACATTAAATAAAATAAATATTACCTACTAAATGCTAAAATCTAATTTTCTATGCACGTCTGCACATTGCTACTAATACTTTGACTTCCATTCATAAAACAACTACCACTCGGTTGAATAAGAGCTTCAAATTATTGTAATGTATAAAATCGGATAACACAGGTTTCTAGTATACTACAAATTATCTTCACCAAAATTTCTCAGCCCTATAAAGTAGAAATGAAGAAGGATATGCTAATCCTACTGTTTTAGAATAAAGACAATAAATTCATCTAGAATTGGAAAATACTTTTACAAGAAACCATAGGTTTTAATAAATATAAAAAATTTTAACAATTTAAAATAGAGAAGTTTTCCTAAGCAAATGATTTACACAAAAAATGATAGATCTTCTTAGGTAATCGCATAAATATTATAGAGAATGTATAAGTAGCGCCAAGTACATGAAAAACAAATGCATAAACTTATACAAAGGGTTAGACAGCAAACCTGTGACTTGGCTAAGCCTTCATCTCTCTCCATGAACAGCTTAATCAATTGAATATTTTTTTCGAACTCATCCTCGCTCGGTCTATCATCAAAGGAACTGCACAATTCAACAATCAGACAAACCCTTGTCATAGTAAATTCATATCATTTGATAAATTCAAAATAAATAGAAAAAAAAATAACTTTAAGGCTTGGCGCAGATGTTCCCAAAAGCTCTTCACAGATGCTTCCGGATTATTTTTTGAAAAATGAAGCAAATGAATTGTTATCAATGTTGTTCTGATGGACTCCTCATAGCTCTTCTTTGGCTTCTCCAGTTTTATCCATTTGGTGTCCTTAGAAAGCACAAATATCTCTGGACCATCGCCCTCCAATCTCAACCTCCAAGCAACTACATCTTTGAAGACCGACTGAAGCCCTCCATCCATGGTTCCACGAACCGATACTTCGTGTATAGGATCTTTCGCCTTTTCATCATCCATAATGATCGGTAAAGTTGAAAACGAGATAGGAACACCATCTTTGTCCACAAAATGGTAGTTTGTAATGGATTGTGTAACTACCACCTCTTCATCATCGGAAGATGCCATGAATTATCTAAAAATCACATAAATAAAATCAATATTTTCCATCGTATCTCATAAATCAAGCTGTCAAAAGAAGAAGAAACTCCAAAAAAAATAAATGTAGAATCAAGTCCAGAACAGTAGAATTAGGAACCCAAAATTCTTTAGAAAACCACCAATAAACCTATCAAGAAAAAAAAACCCCACTGACAAAACAAAATAATTAAGTGCAAGACAAAAAAGAGCTAATGTAGCAAAGAAATCTCAGGTAAGGTCAGGATTGCGCTGTTTTTAGCAAGCAATACCACATTAGATGATCGTGGACTGCTGGGCAAGGGAAGAAATAAAACAATGGGGATTTTACATACATAGCACTCAAAACTTTCATATTTGCATATCTCACACCAAAACTTTCATAATTACAAACATCATATGAAAAATTGCACTCATTATCACCTTTTAATAGTCAAATTCATCTTTTTTGCTATAGGTAAAATGTTATAAGTGTAAAAATGAGAGTTTAGGTGTGAGATAGGTAAATCCATAAGAATTGGGTGTTATGTATGTAATTTTCCCAACAAAGAATAGAGGAAGAGACAGTCCAGCAAAATGCAGGGGAGCAAACTAAAGAGATAAGGTGCTTCTACAAACAAACAGTCTACATAACAACTATACATTGCTTGTAGCATCAAACAAACGAGGACTAACACTGTAAAGGTTCCATAAATAAGGAGACAGACTTGATAACAAACCAAAAGTCCATACGGTAATCAACTAAGTCAAAATTTCTCAATTCTTTAGGGGCTTTTCGACTAAAAATTGGATATATTAAATCTTGCAAATCTTATGGTTATTAAAACTTGCACGCTGGTTAGCAAGGAAGAGATAAATCAGACCAAACCCTGATAAATTGTTCAGATGATTATTTCGGACATTAGATTTAAGGGGCATTTACATAGCACACAATTCTTACTTATTTACATATCTCACACCTAAACCTTCATATTTACAAACACAACACTCAAATCTTTAATATAACATCAAAAAATAGCAATATTACCTCTTTTTAAAAGTGAAATACACCTTCTCATGCATAGTTTTAAAGCGTCAAAATGTTATGAAAATATGAAAGTTTAGGTATGAGAAATGTAAATACATAATAATTGTGTTTTAGTTATGTAAGCTTTCCCAGATTTAAATGAATATGAGATTTAACAAGGACCACATAAATGATGTTAATGTGATGTTATGCTTAAATTGATACGAAAAAATCACCAAACAAAGGCACCTTGAGGGTGAATGCAGAAATAATTGAATTATTAGAAGAAGATCCATGCATATCAACACGGCCACATAAAATTCAAAACGAAAGCAGACAGATGGTGGTAAGCAAACAAATGAAAAGATAGGAAAATATGAAAAAGTAATCGGTGACAACAAGAATCAAGGGAAAGATTGAACAGTGGCAAAGCATTGGGAGGCTGAGGATGGTCCCAAAGTCGCACTGCAAGGAAGAAAAACTCAAGTGAGAATGATTATAACAATGAGTAATCAGTGCAGCAAAGATGAGCAAGAAGAAGAACAAGGGGCCCATGGCAAGAAGTGCCAGTTACCCTAACAGTGTGGTATTAACAAGAGCAGGGAAGGGAGCAAAGAAGGGATATGGGTTGGTCTGGGAGATTTCAATTGAAGGAGCAATGAAGGAAGAATGTGAAATGTGAGAAGAAGACTCAAGGGTATAGGAAGAAAGAGGGTTAGGAAATGTAACAAGCAAGAACCCAAGCTAGACCTGTATGAATGTTCGCAAGAAGGAGAAATTTGGATAAATCAGGCGATAGCATAGCCTAAAAAAGCACAAAATGGTGCGACAAGGGGAGCCAGAAGAAGAAAGGGAACGGAATATAGGGCCTGTGGTAGACTTGAGATGAGCATAGCATGTCATGCGGTGAATAGGGGGACAAGGTTGATGAGGCAACAAGCGGCAATTTGATGTGTTATTGGTTTAAATGAAAAAAAAATGTGAATATGTTTAATTGATTTGATTCATTTTATAAAAGAATAGTTCATTTTCTCATTTCAAAGTAATATTTATTAAAGAACATTTTGCTATTATTTTATTTTGTTTATATGTTGATTGAAATAAAAAAAATATTTATGTTCAAAATATTTTTTTTTTTGTTTATTCAATTTAAATTTTGAATATTAAAAATATTTGGTTGGACTACCATCTATGGCTGAGGTGGGCAGCAGTAAAATGAGGTGGGCAGCAGTAAAATGAGGTGGGTAGTAGTAGCCGATGGAGAGCAGTTGTTAGCAGCAGGTTGCACAACTAAGGATAGCAAGCAACAAGAGTAGTTGCTTTCAAAAAACACTCCAAGAATATAAAAGCATTTTAAATGTTTTAAAAATAGGTTAACTTGTTTTCAGAAATAAAAAATAAAAATATTTGATAAATAAACTAAACAAATATATCTTAAAAAATAAAAGCAAAAAATAAAATAAAATAAAAAGATGATCTAAAACAAGCCCATAGATTATGACTAATGTTTTACTTTTACAATAAAAAAATTGTTCAACGAAAATTAAAATTTTATTAGAAAAATAGCAAAATATCATTTAATCTTCAAAGTTGTAGTTGTACTCGTAGGAAACAAACATCAAGTGATCCAATGTTCTGGAAAGAATCCATCTTAATTAGTGCAAAATTCCATACTTATATAATTTCATTTATTCATATTTGGATTAAATAATACTTAATAATGTATTTTTATTGGTATTTTAAAATTTGATTAAAACGAAATAAGACCAAATAAATTGAACTATATTACAATTTGGTTGGATTAGCTCTACCTAAGATTTGGTTCATATAACAAATCATTCCAAATTCATATAACAAATTCGTCAACTAATCATTCCAAATCGATCAAATATACACCCCTAATTTTGTTTGTTGCTATGTAAACATTTGAAGAGACTTCTAAAGTGAAATATATCTTCAAGAGCGGCCTATTACCTTACCTATGGAGAAAAATATGTTGCTAATTTTAAAAAATAAAGGCATTTATATGCATAGCACTCAATTTCTATGTATTTACATATCTAACAATTAAAATTTGCTTTTTACATTTATATCACCTAAATCTCTCAAAGCACATCAAAATACCACTATTATAACTTTTGAAAAGTGAAATACACCTGTTCATGAATTGGTAAGTGGTATGTATGTAAAAAATGAATTTAAGGTGTTAGATATTGAGTAGTATGTATGTAAATATTCCAAAAAATAATTGCAAAGATTATTGTTTCTTTATTTGACTCTTTAAATTATTATGAGAAATTTTAATTTTGTATATTTCAATCTAATAACGTAGGTGAGAACCTATACCTTTTATAAAGTGAAAAGTAATAACAACGATATATGTGAGACTCATCCTATGGATCTCTCTTCCAATAGCATATTTATACTTAAAGCAACAATATATTATGAGACATTATTTGTATTAAATTGAATGTTTTTTGAGTTAGCCTACTTAGTCGCACCACTGGTTCATGTTCAGTAATTTTTGGTTATCCAAGAAATCTTCCAATCAAGTCCTATCTTCTATCTGTGACCACTTCCATTAGGCAAATACCATATTTTCTCTTCATAAGTAGTTGTGAATCGTGAATTTAGTTGATCACCTCAAATCAACCATTAATTCTTTCAAATATGATCAATATTTTGCCCTTATATAATTGGACTACATAAATATTTATCCCTTTCTAAATGATCAATATCTTGTATGTAGGAAGGATTATGTGAAGTTTCTCTTTACTCAAATCAATAAAGAGCTATCAACTTCATAAGATCCATTTCTACTCATATTGGTACCTTCTCCTCTCATAAGGATATATTTAATGCTATTAAGTAGTATTTCAGCCAGTATCCCACAGCCAACACCATTCATAGCATCAGAGCCGAAGCACTATTAAGGCATTAATCATTTTCATTACTAATAAGAAAATATAAGTTTTTATAATTGCAACCCAAAAAAATTTAACTTCAAACAAGAATGGTTTTAAGGCTGAATTCTTCTCAATCTCTTGGAACATTAAGGGTGTTCATGTTTAATCCTTCATTCATTATTGCTTTCTTATTAAGAAACTCTCGAAGTCAGTTAAAACTATAGTCATCTCTCCCATTCAAAAAATATCACATGCCCTGATACTATTGACTGTATAATCACTTCATTATGTGATGAATTTTACAAAATCATTGCAAAAATTTGGTCAATTCTATAAAGAATGTGATTCCTCTAACCAAGCACAAAATGCAATCTATAGAGACACATACATGCTAACAATGTTTTAATTTCTAGTGGCATTCTTAATAATTTCAAAAATAAGTTTGGCTTTTAACAGGCTTTGTGCCATGTTGGACATAACAAATGTCTTTAATCTTATTAACAAAAAATTTCTTGTGCGCATAATGGCTCAAAAGGGATTTCCATCTATTTATGTCTTGCATCAAATGATGTATTTCAAATGCATTCAAATGAATCATCATTAATAATAACATTGACAATTACTTCCTTTCTCCAATGGTCTAGGACATGGTCTACCTCTATCATCATATCATTTTTGCATTGCATGAACACCCATCCTAGCATATTAGAAGATGAATACTATAACGAATCCTTAGTTAAAAGTAATATGGGGAATACCAAATTCTCATACCTCGTGTATGCTGATGGCATGCTTGATTTTGGTGAAGCTATTATTTTTAACCATGATAGTCTTAAAAAATCCTCAATTCCTTTCAAAAGTCTTCTAGTATGGACATAACAAATCTTAATATCATTTGATTTTCTAGGAGTCACTCTAATAATGATCAGATCAACTCTAATTTGAGATTTATCATTTCATAAACCAACTTCACCTAATTTGGCACTGTTTATTAACAAAATATCATTATTGTGTTGATTTTACTAACCCAATTGACAAATTCCATAACTCCCTTATTAAATGGAAAGCCTCCTTTCTCGCCCTTACTGCTAGAGTATAATTTCTAGAATTTTCTACAAAATGTTTGATGGGCTATTAGCGTAGAGCTTTAACTCTACCCAAAAAAGAATCATTAAATTAATAGCACTTATGCAAAACTCGTATATCATGTTGGCATCAGTGCAAGCAAAATTCATCGCATCTCATGGGATTACACATGTATTCTAAAAGCAAATGGGGGTTCAAGACACCATCATTAAGTGCTTGCAATTATAACTAGTGCCAGTTTGTAGAATAATAAAGGGCAATACTTTTCTTAGAACTTGATTCAATATGGAAGTCTACTAATTGTAGATTCTCTTATATTTGGAAATGGATTTATAAAGCTATTTATAGAATGAGCCATATATTCAATTTTTTATTGGATGTGGAACCCATGTCCCTTTTTACAACACCTAATTTCAAGGAAAATCTATTCTTTTAACTTATTACAGCAAATGCGCATTGATATTTTACTCTTCCTTATTTTCATTATCAATGGTGATTAGAACCTTGATTATGACACTGCTTGGCTCAAAACACCTAAGGAATCCCTCTATCTCTTTATACGTTGGACATGAGGGTGATCAAATCATGTGGTTAAATTTCTCTTAAGCTAATCATATGAACTTTCTTGTTGAATCATGTGATCATCTACCTGATGTATATTAGATGAAAAAAATTTGGCATTACCCTTATTCATCATGTTTACTTGTTATGAAGCTATCATTTAAGAATGGGTTAAAAATTTACCAAGGACCTATGCAAGCATAATAAATTCATTTAATAGCAATTCAGAAGTCTATTAAGATTAAGATGAAACTATTAATAGCTAATGTTTTAACTATCCCATATATTTAACTAGTTCGAAGTTCGGCATAGCCTATCATCTTATGAGCCTCAATATTGCTTAAATGTTCGATCTTGTTTGTCGAAGCCTAGCTTCATAAGATTAAAAGTAGGTTCTTCTGCCTCTACTTTCATTGTTTTGTTTATTACGTATGGTGTTAATAAAATGATAAAAAAATAAGGCCACTGCATGTCTTCATACTTCCTACTTGAATAGGATTTTATCTTATATGGTTGTTAAAATATAGAGTATATGAGACTCTTGTTCCTCTTCTTTATAATGGTAGAATCTTCACCCTACTGATCAAATCTTCTTAGTTGCAGAAAACTTTTATTTATCGTACGCACTTGTCATTTTTAAAGACAATTCACTATATCTCCTCCTGCCAAATAATTTTTGTTTGGTACACCTATGAAACTAACATTCTTTTTTATGGTCATTATTCTATGTTGGTCCCACACTATGCCTATAGTAGCCTTCGGAGTTCCATGAATCAAGGGCTTTTGCTCTTTATCACCAAACTTTGTTTAACTTCATTAATAAAATTGGTCTTTTATGAGGACAATGATAAGTATTATGATGCTAGAGGTGCAATTAGATGGCCTAAATCTTTTAAACAGTCAAAACCATGATCCACTTTGCTCTCTTGGCAATTGAGATGGCCTGCTATTTAGGTATAGAAAAATCAACTAAAGAATGAAATTTTTGCTTCATTTGGTAGTTCTCTAAAATTTGCAGCATATAATTTATTTCTTAGACCTTTTTTTATTTAATTTCATGTTCTTTTTAAGCTATTGTTATTAAATTTAGCATCATTTTGCAAATACTTCTTCTGGGCAGTATAAATTTTTTGCTTAAAGGAGCCACTTACACTTTAGAAATTCTGCTAACAAAATCAAGGGCATTTGCCTATTTAAAATTATATATTGAATCTCTAATATTTTTAATAAATTAAAAGTACATAAATTTAAAAATTTTATTTCTCACATATTCATAGTATCATTTATAGATATTTATTATTTTGTTAAAAGGTTTGAAACTACTAGCGTTTAAAATCTCAAAATAATATAATATACATTTATGCTTGCGATAGGCAGTTTGGAAGCAGAATATGAGCAGGATTTGAGCGGGATTTAAGGATTTAACCTAAGACCTGCTAAACAGCAAAAATAACATCTTCAAATCCTACAGGTTCTTAAATCCCGTTTTTCATTTGTTTTACCTTAAATCCAGGATTTAGTAAATCCCATTGGAATAAGGATTTAAAGGATTAAGAGAAGCTGAAGCGCGCGAAGGCGGGTTGAAGGAAGTGGGTGAAAGACGAGGGTTACCTACCTCAATGGTTTTGGTTGGGAGCGGAGCGGAGTTCTTTTTTACGCCGGGCCTCGTCGTTGCCTTCTCAGCCGGCTCTAATCGCAATTGTATCACGAGGATTTGGTCAACAAGGCGCGATGGTTTGGGGCGAAAACGGGCAATGGCGTGGGTGGGAAGAGGGACGCGATCGAGGGTATCGAGCAGGAGGGATATAATTGTCGCTTTATTTTTATTTTATTTTGTTTTATTTTAATGTTAAATTTTTTAATTTAATTGATTAATAACTAATAATTAATTAATAAGCTATCAATTTGTACATAAATTTATATTATTATATGTAATTATTTGATAATTAATTAATAAAAAATAAATTACTTATCAAATTTTAATTAGGTTAATAAAATTTTAATATTATTAATTCAACATTTATTTACTATTTAATACAACTATTATTAATAATTCATTAGTTCAACATAAATTTAATTAATGATTGGCATAATTACAAATAAAAAACTTAAAATAAATTAAATATACTTAATAATTATATAATTAATTCACAATATTTAATTTTTGAAATAAATTATATACATAAGTAATAATTTTAAATCATTAAATAAATTGTGAAATAGTTTCACGGGATTTAAAAAGATTTAAGTATTTAATATATATCATACCAAATATTTTTTTAGAATTTAAACATCTCGATATTTACTAAATTTGGATTTATAGTATAAATCCTACCTTTAGCCAAGCAACCCCTATAGAATCTTAAATTATATTTCTCTTATATTTGACCTTAAATCCTTAACTTAGTAAAATTGATATTTAGGCGTATTTACAAGATTGAGGTAAACTAAAAGCATGAAAGAGATGGGGGAACATATGAGGGTTATCTTCACTTATTTTTGGAAAACCTTTCCTCTTTCTCACATTGTTGGTCTCGTCAATGTCTTCTCTGACTGAATCCAATCACGACTTCTTCTGGTCGAAGCAAAAGAAAGGGATGAGCATTTCAGAAATTGGGTACGAGCGAGAAGGGTTTCGATAAATTGGGAAGTAGTGAAGGGGAGGCTACATCTCCGTTGTTTGTATTGCTTTGTTTTAGAAAAATTTGATAATTTCTAAACTATTGATATTAATTAGAGGTTACATATTTTTTTAATCATTAATTAATTTCAATAATCAATATTAATATACTAAAATTTATAATTCAAATAATTTGATACTATTTATAATTAATGTAACTAAATAAAATTTATAATTTTAAGTTAATTATAGATTATTAACTAATATCTAATTTAGATTATCCGATACTATTAATGAATCAAAATTTTTAATAATTCCAATAAACTATTAACTAATAGTATTAATGATCAAAACTATTTATTTAAAGTCATTACATTTAATTAATATACTGCATTGAAACAGTTTAATAATTTTTTAAATAATATATTTTATTTTTATCATTAAAATTTTTATATAAAATTTATTTTAAAAAAACAAGCAGTTCATCAAAATTTAATCAAAATTACTTTCAATCAGGCTAAATAAATTTTAGATTTTAGTTGGCATGAGATACTAAATCCCACTTAAATTTTCTTGTTGTTAAACAACTCCTTATACTTGTGCTGCCTCAATATATAGCTTTTACAAATCCTACATGTTTTTCCAAGATTATCAACTTCATTTACATTTGTTTCAGCCTCTCTATAGCATATGAATACTTCTATTGATACATTTGAAATTAATAATACGTTACAAGTAGATATTATAATATTAAATAAAATAATAATAATAATATATAGAATCCTCTATGGACTTGATTTGTTCATCTTATAATATAATTCTAAAGTTTATAAATTTGTAATAATGTAAAAGCTATTTTCAAGATGCAATATATTAATTTAATGTAAATACTACATTTATAATGTGGCTAGAATCTTTCATAAACTCTTAATCTTCAATCTTGTAAGCCATATTTGTTTCAATACAAATTAAAATGACCATTTTATCATTTTAATGAGTACTAATTTACATTCACATGTATGAAAAATGATATAAATAAACCTTGAATATGACGTCTTTTTTCTATTTTGAAGGTTCCTTGAAGGTAAGTGGGGCAAAGAGTTTCCATAAAAGTATGATGAGGATGTCGAGTTCTCCAATAGTTTGACTAATATTTAGCGCTAAAATATTTAAATTTCTTTGTTAGAAATAAGATATCCTAAAACTATTAAAATTATTTAACCTTTTTTCTATGATAAGTTCACCAATCAAAATACCAAAAGCATTTTGTGGCTTTACAATAAAGAAATCATCTAATTTAATAACTATAACAAATGGTAACAATCCACTACTCTAAACCCATTGTTTTTTTTTTTAGCACTTTAAGACAAAGGAATAAATTTCTATTTTGCCTTAAAATGAGAAGCATTAACAAAATTTAAATATAAACTAATGCGGTTTAGAAAAAAAAAACATCTTTTTTTTTTTCTTAAGAGGATAATGTTTAGTAGGTGTAAATTTTGAGAGTGACATGCAACACCTATTTGATATTAGAGAATAAGTTGATTGACTTTGTGATGTAGACTAATATGATAATTATATGTAACTTTGAAAAATTATTTATTTATAATCATCATCATAATCACTATCATCATTGCTAATTATTATGACATCAAAATGCAAATATTGAAGAATATAATAAACACTTAAATATAAGAAGTAAAGGGCATCTTTCAAATAAGATAACAACATAAATTTTCATCAAATTGAAAGTAAAAAACTATAATTTATTATTTACATTAAAAGTTAAGCAATCACAAAAGATATTAATTATCTTAAAATAATCATGGCGCCACTCTATTTTCAAATGTGGAATCTTGACGCGGGGAGTTAAAAATTTAGCTCATCTCTCTCTCCTCTTCTTTATGGCACTAAAACAAAGATGTATGGTTGGATTGTTTCATTCAATCAAGCAAACAACCCATAAAATCACAAAGAAAAGGCCGATGGACTCATGATGGAGTAGGCCACTCCCTTCCTTTGAGAATTATTTATATAATTTTTATTTATTTATTTGGTGTTTGAAATGTTATTTATATGTAATAAGTTGTAATAGAAATTAGATGAGTTATGTTTATGGATTATTTGTAGGCATTATAAAGATATAACTTGATAGCTCACTCCCTTATGAAGACTTAGGAGAGTCTTCTATAAAAACTACATTTATAAGCTTTTACATTATCCTTATAAATAATATTAATCTTCTTCTTCATTCATAAATCATTTATGGCATCATAAATAGTATATCTTTCATTTACATAATTTGGTATTAAAGCTAAATCTTATATATGTTTTGCAAGTTATGTAAAAATTGATGACTTCTCTGTCTCATTGCAATTTATGTTTGTATTATTTTCCTTTCAAAATTCTCTACCCATCCCCATAGGATCTTTGTTCTTTAAAATTTGTCAAACATTTAATGGCTAATAATTCTAATGGACATTTCGTGTTGATCATTGCTGACCTCACTTTTGGTTGAGGTCTAGCTCTTTCCTCTTTAGTAGCCTAAGGTCTAGCCATAGGACTTTCATGTTGACTATTCCTAGAGGACTATAAAAGGAACCTTCACCATTAGAAATTCTAAACTCTTCTTTGCTCAAGTTGAATTTCCACGTATTAGTCCTGACCTCTAGCACTTGGTAGGTGGGGTCAATATGGGGGAGCTCAAGGGGATTCCCCATAGGACTGTTTGGCCTTAGGGTTGACCCTGGGTGTTGGTCTGGAGCTAGTTCACTCACTTACACTCACATTCACTCACATTCACTCACAACCCTAAGCCCAAACTTGGTCCCTTGATCCTTTTGGGAGTCTCGTGTAGGTGGTCCCCTAACCCCACTAGCCCTAGGCTAGGGTCTAGCCAAGACCAATCAATAGAGGAACCAAATGGAGATTTCATTGGTCCATGGATCAAATAGGGTGGTTGGCACCTCACTTTCACCAAAATACCAAACTTAGCATTTTGCCCCTAAATCTACTCAATTTACCAAAACACCCCAAAACCCCAAATTTGACCAAGATTCTCAATTTCACCCAAAATACCTAAATTTGTTCAAAATTTATCTCAAACCATTTGAAACTACCCAAATTGCCCAAAACCTTTCAAAATTTTCAAAATTATCAAAATACCCCCAAATTTGCCAAAATTACAAAAATATCCTTGGTGGCCCAAACTTTCCCAAAACCCTCAAAATCATTTCAATTTGAACCCTTACTAATTTGAACCCTTCAATTAAACCCAATTTGACCAACTTTGACCAAAAGCCGGAAATTGCCCTTAAAGGCTCAATTTCCCCAAATTCACCTTAAATGTCCATCAATTTGACCCAAATTCCCACCAATTTCAATTCTAAATTCAAATTCATCATGATAAAACTCCATGCAAACTAAATCCAAGCCCAATTGACCCACATTCAAGTTTCATTTCAACCCAAATCAAAAAGGCCCAATTTGGCCTCAAGCCAAAATCCCACTCAACTGAACCCCTAAATCTTTCCAATTGCCCCGATCATACATCATGAACTTTTTGAAACATCTCCAAAAATCAAATTGAACCCTCAATTGACCTTGTTCAAGCTTCAATTTCACTCAATTTCAACCCAAATCCAAAATATCTAAATTTGCCCAATTTAGTCATGTGCCCAAATTCCACCAAATTGAAAGCCTTAACCCCAAAATTGGCACTAAATTAATGTTGAGAACTCTTCATGACATTCCCCTAGACCATTTTAAACTCTAAATTTGGACTTAACCCAACTCTAGCCCAGTTTAAACCCAAGTCTAACCCAACATCACCAAATTGATCAAGTGCTCAAAATCCCTCAAATTGAACCTCCAAATCAATTCAAAACCACTCCAAATCTTTTCTAAACTCTTTATGACAATCATCTACACCAAGTTACTCAATCAAGTGGGCTGAATTTCATGGCTAGCCTAACCCAAACCCAACTTCAAGACAATTTAACCCAAATTGAATCCATGCTCCAAAATTGACTAGGCCATGCCAAAATGACCAAATTAATGACACCACAGCCACGAAATGGACCCTAATGACCAGGCTAGACCCACCTATGCTAGCCCCACCTATCCCACCCTATGGAAGCCATGGACTAATGGTCCCTTAATTTAGGGGCTTTTATCCTTTTTTAGGCCTAAACCAAGAAATACTTTCCATCATGTCATACCATTATGAGTTAATCATAATTAAACCTCCCCCTGGCTTACCTGGCTACCTGACCACCTCCCCTGCTCTAGCCAGCCACCCTAGTCGCCATAAAAAACCAAAATTGAGAGCCCCCATGCCTCCATCCAAAACCAATCTCACTCATACACGCTGGCCAGCTCCAATTGGTCTTTGGCATTTTTCTGCCCTCCACCTAAGCACCTAATTGCACCTGAATTGAAGCCCTGAGCTCCACCCCAAACCTTTTTAATTAAACCACCTCCTCCATTGCCAAATGACAAGGCAAGCAAATTTCCTTGGGGAGACTCTGTCCAATTTCTTCCAGACACTCTCCAAGAACTCCTAAGCTCGAGCCCACCATTTTCCCTCTCTGGTTCCCTCTGTAAGAGCCCAATTTTGAGCTCAAAATTTTAGCTCAAACCAAGATAGATTTCTCCACACCTCCACAGTCGACCAAACTCCAATCAACTATGCATCTATGCATACACCACCCCCACAGTGAGAGGAGTTGATTCCCCACAAAAGCCCCATTATGAACAGTCACTAACATAGCTCTAGACCAACACCTGAAATCGAGCTTGATCAAAATCATTTCTAGACAATTCACCACTACCTGAGAACTCATATGGAGGTTTGTTCGACCCAATCAAAGATGCTACAACCATCTGATTGAGGCCTCCCCTCTCAGATAAAGGTATTGAACCTCAAATCTAATCTGAGCCTATTTTGATTCTCCATATGTATGTATTGTATTTCATACTGTATAAGTTGTATATATATATTTGTCTTAAGTAGATGAAGATTTAGAAACAAACCCCATGTGATTTGGTTGAGTTTAGCTTGAGATGTTAAGGTTTTAGTGTGAACTGCTCACGGGTTAGGTCACTTGGGGATGACGAAGGAGAGCCGTTTGATCGTGCTTTTATTCAATTTACGGAGAAGATCAAGTCGGGTGAACGCTTGGAACAAAAATGTGAGTAGTGTGGCATCTAAGGTGGCTGGCGTGGCAGCGTAGAATAACAGAGAGACGTGTGTAAAGTTCGGCGCGGACGAGGATGAGGTGACGTCACGTGTTTAAGTAGAAAATTATGGATTTTTTTTTTATTTATTTAAATGTATGAACTTCAACAATCCATATTTTTCTCTAAAAAAATTATAAAAATAAAATTAAAATACTCTCTTGCTCAGTGAACAGAGGAAAATATTGTGGACTAAAAAAATTATTTGTTAACTCTCTGATTTTTAGTGAATTAAATACTCTCTGGAGTATTTTAATTCATTATTATCAAGCATTGCTCACCATGGCTTGAAACTTTTGGGATTCATTCCTTGTGACAAAGGGGATGTTCTCTGTTTTCCAAGGTCAGAGGGCATCTTTATGCTTCTAACCTTAATTTTCAAGCTAGGATGGCTATTTTGACTTATTTTAATTATATACAAAATAAAAAAAAAATGACAAAATTAAATCCACATTGTGTATAAAAATTATGTTTATCCACTATAAAAATTTAAAAATTATTTGACTAAGTTTGAGTGCTAAAGTTAATTTTCTAAGAAACCTTGTATTTTTGTGCAAAAATAATTATATTAAATTAAATACACTTGAGAAAATTATGAAAAGTATTTTTTTGAGTTTCTTATGATTAGGGGCACTTAGAAAAAATAAAATTTATTTTTGATAAAATACTTGATTTTGTAGCTTTATTTTGAATTTAAAATAATTAAAAATCTCAAAAATATCAAAATATTTTAAAATGTGCCTAATTGTTCCTTGATCACTTAGAACTCATTAGGATATTTTTACTTACTTTTTCTAAGTTTAAAATAATTTTCTAAGAGCTTAAAAAAGATTTTTTTCTTATTTTCCAACTAAAATAATTATAATAAATAAATTAAAAATCATAAAAATACAAAATTTATTTCTCTAAATTCTCTGAACTCAAAGAATTTTAATAAAAATATAAAGATAATTTTGGTAATTAAAACATTATTTTTTATTTAATTAAAATTATTAAAATTGATTCATAATTAAATGGTAATGATAGAGATTTAATTCAAAAAAATCATGGAATTTTGTCTAAGTGTTTCTCTGACATAAGTGAACGTCTAATAGTTTTATCATAAATACAAATTTTATTTTGAATAGCTAAGTAAATCAATTTTGAAAATGCTACTTTCTAAATTTAAATAACTATTTAAATTAAATTTTAAAATCCACATTTTCTCTTCTGAGATTTTAATTGACTGATACACCAAAATTATATGCATTTTTAGACCCATATTTTATACTTATTTTTTGTGATATTACTTGTGATATTACACTTTAATAGAAGATATTTTTTTATGTTTTATTGCAAGTTGTTGATTTTTAGGACTTGAAGCAAAAAAGGAAGCAAAAAGGATAAAATTTGGAGTCAAAATGAAGAATTTAAAAAAATGTTCAGCTCTGACGGCGCCAGACTGGGCGTCGTTTGACAGATAACACAGATTAAATTAAATGGCCTCTAGCGTCGAGGGCACTAGTACCGATGCAGTCCCTATTTCTAGAAGATTCGATGAATTTGGACGCTTTTTGAAGAGTTTTTGGATGCACTTATTGGGGAACCGACCCTAGTGTCACGGACAAAAATTCCCGCATCGGCTAGGCGTAGGGCTAAAAAATAGTATTTAAGTTTTAGGTTGTCAGGTGTGTGGACTCTCCATGGTCCAGTGGGACCCTCGGTAAAGTCGATCCATGATGAGGGCGTCACGTGATTGGGTGGAGGAGAATCTCACGGGCAAAAAGTCCCACATCGACTAGGTGTAAGGCCGAAAAGCAGTAATAGCTCTTTTGGGAGGTGACACTAGACTATATTTAGGGCCAAAGTTTGATCAGAAGCCCCCCCTTCACACCATTTCACATTCTTCCACTCACTCAGTTTTACTCTTCGCACGCCTACATTCCACACCATTAGTTAGTTATTATCTTTATAGTTTTGAGTTTTTTTATAGTGAGTTTAAGTGTGAATTCTTCTCTAAGAAGTGTTGCAGAGGAAGAGAAGTGAGAGATTTCTTCTTCCTACATTTCGTAAGAGATGCTACAAGGGATTTGCTTTGAGAAAGAGCTTCAGATAAGTATTGTTTATTTATTATTATTGTATGAACTTTCTTTTATATATGAAATTTGTATTTTTTTGTATCTTTCTCATGAAGTCTGAGTAGATTCCATTATCTTTCACCCTACTCTGAGATTTGGTGAAATGAAGAGATAATTTGGATGTGTCAATGTTAAAATTTAAAATAAATTGTGATGGGTTTTCAACTTCGCTCTTAATTTACTTTTCGATCTAACCAATTGAATTGTTAAAATATGTTGTGAAATATATGATCTGGGAAATGGAGTATGAGTTCCACAACAAAGTGAGAATCACATTTAAGCCCATGAAGGAGTGTTTCTTTCATGGAATTAAGTGCAAATAAATAAGGAAACATACTTTGTTGGGTATAGAATTGGAGATATTTTTAGGGTGACAGACTAAAAATCCTCAATTCGATCTTAGTGTTTAAAAATTAAAGCTAGAGTTAAGATCTTCTAGCATAGCCACATTATGAGTTCCACAACAAAGTGAGAATCACATTTAAGCCCATGAAGGAGTGTTTCTTTCATGGAATTAAGTGCAAATAAATAAGGAAACATACTTTGTTGGGTATAGAATTGGAGATATTTTTAGGGTGACAGACTAAAAATCCTCAATTCGATCTTAGTGTTTAAAAATTAAAGCTAGAGTTAAGATCTTCTAGCATAGCCACATCTAAGATTAGCCAATGATTTTCTATAATATTGAATCAGAGTAGAGAATTAAAATTGCTCCTATTTGGCATAATACAAATCTAAGCCATTTATCTCATCTCATTTCACCAAAAAACTCATTGTAGTGGGAAATATGCTTTTTTATATTAAAAAACTTCATCACATAAACATAGTTTAGTATTTACTGTTTTAAACTCTGCATTTAAGTTTTGGTAGTAGTTAATAATTTAGTTTTGTTAGCATCTTACACATTTGAAATTAGTGACAGTAATTTTGTTTGATTTCTATGAATTTCCAAGTTACTTTATCATTTCAAATTTAAACCTTCCCCGTGGGATCTATATTTGGGACTTAAACAGAAAGCCTTATATTACTTGATAATGATACGTTTATTTGTGTAGAATCTCAATCCTATACATCTTTATCGAATCTATAACCGCTATCAAGTTTTTGGAGCCGTTGTTGGGGAATTAAGTCTTCTAGCAGCAGTATCAAATTCTTGTATTTTCACAACTATATTCAACCAGGATCAAGTTTTTGGCGTCGTTGCCGGAAAATGTAACAGTAAATTAAATAGATTTGATAAATTAGGAAATTTAGAGATAAAAATATATAAAATAAAAAATATAAAAAAAAATTAAAAAATCCAAAATCCAAATATATATATATATATAAATTTTTTTTGTTTACTATATTTGTTTATGCGAAATATTTGATCTGAAGGTTTAGTACCCTACGATTCAGAAGTAGAATATACTATTAGAAAAATTCTAAAACACCAAAAAGAAATTAAAAATTTGAACATAATGGTGAACAACTTAGATAATCAAATAAATGTAAATAGACAAAGACCTTTAAAAGATTATGATAATCCAACGTTAGATGAACTTCACTTAACTATTCAATATCCTGATGTTGTTGCTAATTCATTAGAGCTTAAACCTGCTATTATCCAAATGGTACAAAATAATTAGTTTGGAGGAACACCTACTGAAGATCCTAACTTACAACTTACATTAAGATCCTAACTTACATTTTGCTAGTTTTCTTGAAATATGTGCTGCTTTTAAATATAACGGAGTGTCTAATGATGTTGTTAGACTTATATTTTTTCCTTTTTCATAAAGGGATAAAGTCAAAGCTTAGGATAAAGTCAAAGCTTAGGGATCTATTAGAACTTGGGGAGAACTACCACAAAAATTCTTGGCTAAATATTTTCCACCCTCGAAAAATGCTAAGCTTAGAAACGATATTACATCTTTTTGTCAGTTTGAAGGGGAATCGATATATGAAGCATGGGAAAGCTTTAAGGATCTCCATAGAAAATGTCCACACCATACTTTACCAGATTGGTTAATAATTCAAACTTTTTACAATGGATTAGTAGTATCACTTAGATCTATTATACATGTTGTAGCATACTCTTTAATGTGGATCTTTAATGTCAAAACCTTTTGATGAAGCATACACTTTAATAGAAGAATTGACTACTAATAATTTGCAATAGCCCTCTGAACGGGTAAATCCTAAGAGAGTAGCCAGTATTCATAAATCTGATGCAATGTCTATTTTAGCATCTCAAATTGGTGTTATATCGAAAAATATTGATCAACTTGGAGTGAACTATTCTCAAATACCATCAGTATTAGAGAAAAAATCACTAGTACAGGTAATTGATACTCAATCATCTTATGAAACTTTGAATGCTATTAATAATCAAAATAATTATCCCTATTCTAACTATTTCAACCCTGGATGGAAAAATCACCCTAATTTTAGTTGGAATAATTATAACAATTCAATGAACCCCTCAAGAAATTTAAACAACCAAGGAAATCCTAATTGTCGACCTTATTATCCTCCTGGATTTAACTCTAACCCTAACCCACAAGTTAAGGAAAAGAAGTTAATGATGGAAGAGGTAATGTTGAATTTGGGAAATCAAATACAAAATCAAGGGGCTATTATTATAAATATTGAAAATTAATTTGGACATATTGCTATTGCATTTAGTAACAGACCTTCAGGAAATCTTTTGAGTACTGTGGAAATCTTTTTTAGTAACAGACCTTCAGGAAATCTTTTGAGTACTGTGGAAGTTAATCCCAAATATCAAAATTAAAGCAAAATTAAAGCAATTCAATTACGAAGTGGAAAAAAAATTGAAACAAGAAACCAAAGAGAAACTAAAGTTGATGAGGAGAAGGAAGATATGGAAAATGAACATAATGAAAATGAAGAAACACAAGTTCCCCTAGAAAAACCATTACCTCCATTTCCTCAACCTCCATTTCCTCAACGACTAAAA
>NW_018165649.1:79182-87167 GCF_001263595.1 Phalaenopsis equestris | reverse complement strand
AAATCCTTAAAAAGTTAACAAATCCTTAAAAAGTTAACGATAAACATTCTTTTTATTGAGGCTTTGGAACAAATGTCAAGTTTTGTGAAATTTATGAAACATATACTAAACAAGAATAAGAAGTTTGCAGATCATGAGACGGTTGCACTTAGTGAAGAGTGCAGCGCTATTATTCATAAATAGCTTCCTAAAAAATTAAAAGATCCTGGTAGTTTTACCATTCCTTGTGCAATTGGTGAAAAGTTTTATGGAAAAGCCTTATGTGATTTAGGAGCGACTATCAATCTTTTGCCTCTATCAATTTTTAAACGTTTAAATTTAGGAGAGATTTCCCCTACTACTGTAACTCTTCAGTTAGCTGATCGATCAATCACTTTTCCTAAAGAAGTTATAGAAGATGTATTAGTAAAAGTCGATAAATTTATTTTTCTTGTAGACTTTATAGTATTAGATATGGAGGAAGATAAAGAAATTCCTATTATTTTGGGGAGATCATTTGTTGCAACAAGGAGAGCTGTGATAGATGTGTAAAAAGGAGAATTGATAACGAGAGTTAATGATCAAGAAGTAAAATTTAATATTGCAAAAGCTATCTACTGTAACCCTTCAGTTAGCTGATCGATCAATCACTTATCCTAAAGGAGTTATAGAAGATGTATTAGTAAAAGTCGATAAATTTATTTTTCCTCTAGACTTTATAGTATTAGATATGGAGGAAGATAAAGAGATTCCTATTATTTTGGGGAGACCATTTTTGCAACAGGGAGAGCTTTGATAGATGTGTAAAAAGAAGAATTGATAACGAGAGTTAATGATCAAAAAGTAAAATTTAATATTGCAAAAACTATGAAATATCCTGCAATAGAAAATGAAATATCCTGTAGAAAAAGACAATGAATATTTTAGGATGGAAGTCTCTGATTATCTAAGTAATGAGCAATTTAAGAAAGAGTTTGAAGAAAAATTAAGGCAAGAAGAATTTAGTGAGAATGAGGATGAAATAAAAGAAAAAAAATTAGATTATATTCGGGACAAATTTGAAACTTTAGATTTGTTGGAAAATGATAATAAAAATATTATTCCTTCAAATCTTAAACCACCTGAACTTAAACTGAAAGTATTACCTACTTATTTAAAATATGTGATTTTAGTAGATTCATCCACATTGCCTGTTATTGTATCTTCTGAGTTAACTGAAATTCAAGAACAACAAATAATAGAAATGTTAAAAAAATATAAAAAAGGCTTTTGGAAGGACTTTAGCAGATATTAAAGGAATTGGTCCTTCAATTTGTATGCACTGAATTCCATTAGATGAACAATACGAACCTAAAGCTGATCCTAAGAGGAGATTAAACCCAATAATGAAAGAAGTTGTTAAAAAAGAAGTTTTAAAATGGTTAGATGCTGGAATTTTATATCCTATTTCAGATAGTATTTGGGTAAGTACAATTCACTGTGTTCCAAAGAAAGGAGGAGTGACCGTTGAAGTGAATGAGAAAAATGAATTAATTCTAATAAGCAACTTACTGATTGGCAAATTTGTATAGATTATAGAAAATTAAACCTGACCATTAGGAAAGATCACTTTCCTTTACCCTTTCTAGACCAAATGTTTGATAGATTAGCTGAAAACAAATATTATGTTTTTTAGATGGATATACCAGTTATCATCAAATTCCAATTGCTCTTGAGGATTAAAACAAGACAACATTTACAAGCCCTTATGGAACATTTGCTTTTCGTAGAATGTCTTTTGGACTATGCAATACACCTACAATATTTCAAAGATGTATGCTGTCAATCTTTAGTAATTTGATTGAACATGGAATGGAAGTATTTATGGATGATTTTTATTTGTTCAGGACTTCATTTGAATTATGTTTAAATAATTTAGAAAAATTTTTGGAATGAAAAAATCAACCTATGAAAAAATCAACCTATTACTAAATTGGGAAAAATATCAATTTATGGTTGCAAGAGGAATTGTATTTGGCCATAAAATTTCTAAAAATGACATGGAAGTAGATCCTGCAAAAATTCAAGTTATTGAAAAATTACCACCACCGACTACGGTCAGAGGGGTAAGAAGTTTTCTAGGACATGCTGGTTTCTACAGGCGTTACATGAAAATTTTTTCAAAAATAACTAAGTCATTATGCCAACTTTTAGAAAAAGATACAAAATTTGTTTTTAATGAGGACTGCATAAAAGAATTTGAACTATTGAAAGAAAAACTATTCACTGCACCTATAATAGTCCCACCTGATTGGGAGAAACCATTTGAAATAATGTGTGATTCTAGTGATTATACTATTAAAGTTGTTTTAGGACAAATACACAACAAAGTTTTAAAAGTAATATATTATGGTAGTAAAACTCTAAATGATGCTCAAATTAACTACACTACTACTGAAAGAGAGTTATTAGCTATTGTTTATGTCTTTGAGAAATTTAGACCTTACTTGATTAGAACTAAATGTAGAGTGCATACAAATCATTCTGCTATTAAATACTTAATGCAAAAAAAGAATGTTAAACCAAGATTAATATGATGGATACTTCTATTACAAGAGTTCAATTTTACTGTAGTTGATAGAAAGAGAAATGATAATCAAATAACTAATCATTTGTCTAGACTAGAAAAAGAAATATTTACTAATTTTGCAAATGAAATTTTAGAAAATTTCCCTGATGAACAATTATATAGTATTGATGAAATAGATACACCGTGGTATGTTGATATAGTAAATTATATTGTAAGTGATATTCTATCACCTGATATTAAGAATCAATAATTTGTAAGTGATATTCTATCACCTTTCTATCACTAGCTATTAAAAATCAACATTTAAAAAAAATTATATATGATTTAAAATTCTATTTTTGGGAAGACCCATATTTATGTAAACAATGTAAAGATCTAATTAATAGAAGGTGTGTGCCTTATGAAGAAACTCAACAAATAATTGAAAGATGTCATGATTCTGAATTTGGAGGACATTTTGGAACAAATAAAATTGCTTATAAAATTCTGCAAGCTGGATTTTATTGGCCTACTCTTTTTAGAGATGTTAATGAATATATTAATACATGCGATAGATGTCAGCAAATAGGAAATATTTCTAGAAGAAATAAAATGCCTCTAAATTACACATTGGAAGTTGAAATTTTTGATGTGTGGGGATTAGTTTTTATGGAACCATTTATGCCTTCATTTGGAAACTTATATATATTACTTGTTTTTGATTATATGTCCAAATGGATGGAAGTTATTGTTGTACCTAAATGTGATGCTCGGAGTGTTTTTAAATTTTTAAATAAAAATATTTTTACGAGATATGAAATGGCAAGAGTAATTATTACAGATGGAGGAACCATAATTAAAAAATATGATATTATGCATATATTCTCTACTGCTTATCATCCTCAGACTAGCGGTCTAGCAGAAATATCAAATCGTGAAATAAAATGAATTTTAGAAAAAGCTGTAAATCCCTATAAATTGGATTGGTCTGCTAGATTAGATACTGCATTATGAGCATATAAAATTGCTTGTAAGACTCCTATAAGAATGTCCCCATATAGACTTATTTTTGAAAAAACGTGGCACTTACCAGTAGAATTGGAGCATAAAGCATTTTGGGATATTAAGGAATTTAATTTTAATCTAAAATAAGCTGGTGATAAAAGATTATTACAACTCAATGAACATGAGGAGATTAGGAATGTAGCATGTGATAATGCTAAAATCTATAAAGAGAAAATGAAAATATGACATGATCGAAAGATTATTAAGAAGAAGTTTGAACCTGGATAAGAAGTTTTATTATATAATACAAGATTAAGATTATTTCTAGGAAAACTGATATCCATATGATTAGGATCATTCAAGGAAATTAAAGTCTATCATTATGAAACTGTTGTTATTAAATATCCTAAAACTATAAAGATATTTAAAATTAATGGGCATCGATTGAAACATTATTATGAAATTATTATGAAAGACACATACCATAAAGAAGTCTTAATGTTAAGTCAACCCAACTAAACAAATGGAACATCGGGCTGGCGACGTTAAACCAAGCGCTTTGTGGGAGACAACTCATATATAAATCTATATATTTATATATTAATGTTTTGTTTAGTAAGTGTATTTATGTATTAGAAAATAATAGTATTTTTAAGTCTTGCACAATTATATATATCATAAATTAAGACAAATAATAGTATTGGAGGAAAATTTGGAATCAAATTGAACAAAAAAATTAAAAGATGTGAATTTGGTCTTTGGTGCCGACGGCGCCAGAGTGGGCGCCGACCATGCCATCAGGAGCGCCGACAGCGTTCCGAGCAGTTTTCCACATACAGAACAGTTTCAGCGGACTTTGGCGAGATTTCACTTTTTAATAACCGCCAAGAGGTGTTTTTAAAGTCCTAAAAACTGCCTTGGACGTCCAGAAACTTCATAATTTCAAATTCCATGGCTTCTAATTCCAGAAATACTTCAAGGTATAGAGTTTTTAGTAGAAGAAAGTTTATTAGCTTTGACATACAGAGATTATACGACAAAGTCATCATGAAAAAGAGATTTATCAAGGAGAGAGGCTTTGTCAACCATGGATTGAGTCATTACAGCTCACAAATTGAGAAAATCATTGTGCAGATGCGTTGGGAAGTTTTGTGCTACACTATCGCTGCAGTTATAGTACCTGTAGTCAAGGAGTTTTATGCAAACTTACATGTAATTACCCAAGGAGGCATTTTCGTTCGAGGTAAGGTTATACCATTTACTCCGGCTCAAATTAATAATTTGTATATGATAGAAAACGTTTCAATATGTCATTATACAAATTTTATCCCAATGAGAGATATGATGCAAGAAGTATATAATTTTTTGACGTATGAAAATGATAATTGGGAAATCAGAGATGAGGGATACGTTAGTTTCTATGCTTCGCTGCTTAATACAATTTCAAAACAATGACATTTCTTGATATCTGCAAAATAACTCCCTACCATGAAGATTAGTAGAGTTACAAAAGAAAGTGTCATTTTAAACTATTGCACTCAAATGGAAAAACCCATTGATGTGGGGTCAATTATTTTTAAATTTGTTTTAGGTATTATTATGAGTGGGTTAATATCTAGACTTGGGCATCCATCTACAATTTTCCTACTTTGTAGTCAATCTCAAGTTCCATATGAAAGCATATGAAAGTTATATGAAAGTTAGGAAAAATTTTTATTACCTTGGGAGCCCATGATTCCTATTGATGGCAATTATATAGGGACAGGAAATGAAGCATTAGATATTATCATGGATCATTCATCACATGCTTCAACACCATTGATGCCACCAACAATTGGAAGTTCAATATCTTTGGAGAAGAGAATGAAGAAGATAGAAAGAGAACTTCAGAGTATTACGAATACAATAGGAAATCTTAACTACCTTTTCGATCACCTAGATTGGAGAATGAAGGAGAACTCTGATCATGTTGAGAATTTTGATCATACAGGAACAATTGAAGCAGGATTGGTACAAATGTTCAAGAAAAATGGATGGATTGATGAAAATTCGACTGATCAATTCTCGTACCAACCCTTCTACAATTTGTATGTTCATTACCAGTCTTTGGGAGGTATTAGAGGAGGATAAAGCACTGAAGATGAAGCATAATATGATTCTCTATCTATTTTAGAACATTATATATATTTAGTGTAATTGTGTGGATTTGATTTGATTTGGTTTGTTTTTTCTTTAGAATTCTAAACTTTGATTGTGTATATAGTTTTGTGACAGCAGTTAGTGTTGTGGCTTGATTTCGATGATGATTTATAATTAGTTTTTTTTATATGTGTGATTGTGTAATTAAAAAATGTGTTTAAAAAGTGTATTTTCATATATATAAAAGTTAGTTTAATGTTGTTTGTGAAATTGCTTGTTTGTGAATTATTTTAAGATGAAAATTAATGTTCAAAAAGACTAAATAAACTTTGGAGTAAATTAAGAGAAAATTGAAATTTTAAAAAATCAAAATATGAATTTTTTGGCCACTAGCGCCAGCATGGGCGCCGATAGTGCCCTCGACCCGAACCGACCCAAATACCCTTAAAATTCACAATTTGCACTGTAAAATGCCATTTTTAACCTTTAAGCACCTTCAACCTCCGATTTTTGCACCTAGGGCTTGCTATTGCTCAGATTTGAGGTGATTTTAAGGCAAACAAAGTTTGGATTTCATCTTCTCTAGGTAAGAGCTACACTTTGAACTCAAAATTTTTTATGTTCCCCAAGGATTTATCTTATATCACCGAGATCCAAAATTTGGAGATTTTTTTGGAAGATTTTGATAAAATCCTCTAGTGAAGAACTGTTACTTAATAGATTTAAGTTTAAAAAGACGTTTTAAATTATAATTTTTGGAATTTTTTGGAATTTATTTGGATTTTATCAGATTTTTGTAGATTTACCATAGCACCTAGAATGAGCAAAGGAAAGAGAAAGGTAGATTTTGATGACAAAAAGTTTGTCAACTACAAGGCCAACATTTGCTTCAATAGTCTACTTACAACTAAAAAAGTGATTTCGGATCAAGGATTTAAAAAATTGGGAGGAGAAGTTGAAAGATTAATCAATGCTCGGTAGTGGGAGAATTTTTGCTACTTTACTGCCGAGGCAATTATTGGTGTAGTGATGGAGTTCTATGTTAATTTCAAGGAAACTTCTGAAGACTATCTGAAGACTTTGTGTTTGTTCGTGAGAAAATGGTGGAGCTTACTCCATGGAAAATTAATGAATTTTATCATTTGGAAGATGTGTACAACTACCAATACAAATCGTTTTCTTCTACGAATGAGGCCTTGGATGAGGTTATTTTTTTTCTTACTGATGGAAGATGAACCTGGATGGTGAATAATGGATTTAAGGTAAACTTTCCTCTTTCTATGTTAAATGTAGTATCTAAGGACTGATATTATTTTATTCTAGAAGAATGATACCAACAAATCATCATAGTGAGATAACAAAGGATAGAGCCATCTTGAACTTCTGTATCCAGTAGGTGATGAGGATAAATGTAGGCTCTATTATTTATAAGAACACTCGATTATTGCTTTAGGAAAGACCACTAGTGGTTTTGCTCACCCTACACTAATCTTCACACTATGTGAACAGGCAGGAGTTGATTATATAGTAGATGAGGAGAGAATTGAACCTCTAAAACCTAATGGGCCTGCCAATATAAAGACTTATAAATCTCATGTTGGATGGAGATCAAGAAGTAGGACCAAGGATATTCTTTCTACTTCAAGTACTTCTAGTACCCCTACTATCCAGGAACTTATGGAGCAGATGATGATCCAACAGGGAGATATCTTGAGATTGGATAGTAGAATGGAAAATATGGAGGCCAGACATGCTGACAATGATGATTTGATAAGACAAAAGTTTGAATATGATACTGTTTATGATGATGCAATGGTTAGATATATGAAGGGTGATCAATCAGTTCAGTTTCCTGCTCACTTTTTTTTTACTTCATATCAGTAGCAGAATTTGGATGTGGAAGAAGAAGAAGAAGAAGTAGAAGAAGAAGAAGACGATGATTTGTGATATGTGTGTTAGAATTTTGTTTATTTTTATGTTTAGTTGTACTTTACTGTTGAGACTGTTTGTTTGTGAACTGTGATACTTTATTTTTGCTGTATGTTGTGTTGTGAACTTAAATTTGTAAAACTGCTGGAAGTTATTAGTTGTTTGTACTTTGTTGGATGTATTTATAGTTAACTCTTTCTTAGCAAATTTTTATATGTATTATGTGTTATTTAATGTTTCAAGTCTTGTAGTTTTTCGTATTAGTACCAGCAATATTTAAGAGTTAAGTTTCAAATCAGAACCTTCAACATGTATGCCTTTTCTTTATGTATTAAATGTTTTCTTTCACTCATTATTTTTCAATTTTTCATTTAAAATCTTTTAA
>NW_018165649.1:75232-79158 GCF_001263595.1 Phalaenopsis equestris | reverse complement strand
GGGGGGGTGGGGGATAAATGAAAATTTTCTCTTTAAAAGAAAAGAAACTTAATTTTATTTTTCCTCAATCAGTTATATTTTCAAAATATTTTAAAAATGTAACATGACCTTGATATTTGAGGGTAACTTTAGATAACTATATTTATGTTTCTAAATATATAGTAAACTTAAGTAAGAATTTTTAAATAATAAAGGTTAATTTTAGATATTTGGTATGATAGAATAAGACTATGTTTTTTTTTTATTTTATGTAAAAGAATTTGTATTTTTGAAGTATTAAAAATCTTATAGATTCATGTAAGAATAAAAGATTAAAACTTTCTGAAAGATCCTTAAACCTAATATAAATTTATAAAGTGAAGGAATGTGAAAAGTTTTTAACTTTAAGAAGAGGATAGTGAAGTTCAAAATCATTAAAGGCTATCCAAATATAGTAATCCTCACATAAAAAAAAAGAAAAGAAAAAGGATTGAAAATGATCCTCAAAAGAAAAAGAAAAGAAAAGAAAAGAAGAAAGATGTGAGGAGAAGCTTGAGGAGATGCCTAATTAAAAATTGGTTTCAGTTGAATCAACTTAAATACGAAGGCTTGACTACATTTTTTAAACTTATATTTTAGTATTAACATATTTATTAGTGAAGTTTCATGAAGTTCTTTTTCATATGGATACTCTCAGTGGCTTTGATATGAATAATTTGTAGTTTTCCTTGAAAAGAATATAGAATCAAAAATCTTAGACTTGACTGCTAGATATTCTTATACCTTTAGTATTAATTGGAGATATTTTGAACTTTTCTTAAGTGGTGCTATCATATTTGGTGAACTAAGATATGAAAATCTAGAAGTTAAAATCTTAACCATAAGTCATATTTTTATGCACTAAAATAGTTACTTGAGGACACGTAATATTTAAGTTTTGGGGATTTTGATACACCAAAAATATGTGCATTGATACACCAGGGATTTTGATACACCAAAAATATGTGCATTTTTAAACCCATATTTTATACTTATTTTTGGTGATATTGTACTTTAATGGAAGGTATTTTTCATATTTTATTTTCTTTATAGTTTTGAGTTTTTTATGATGAGTTTAAAAATGCTCCTATTTGGCACAATACAAATCTAAACCATTTATCTCATCTCATTTCATCAAAAAACTCATTATAGTGGGAAAGATGCTTTTTCATATTAGAAAACTTCATCACATAAACATAGTTTAGTAGTTACTATTTTAAACTCTGCATTTAAGTTTTTCTAGTAGTTAATAATTTAGTTTTGTTAGCATCTTACACATTTGAAATTAGTGACAGTAATTTTGTTTGATTTCTGTGAATTTCCTAATTAATTTATCATTTCAAATTTAAACCTTCCCCATGGTATTGATATTTGGGAGTTAAATAGAAAATCTTATATTACTACATATACTTGCGTAGAATCCCAATCTTAAGTGCTTAAAGTTGTTATTAATAAAATACCTCATCAAGTTTTTGGCACCGTTGTAAAGCGAAGTCAATTTTATAAATTTTACACAACTGTATTCAACCGGGATCATTGACCCATTGATAGGACACTCTAAAAAATTTTCAAAGTCATTTGAATTTTGATTAATGAGTTATGAGAAGAAGGGCCCCAAAAGCAAAGGAGTAACTTTAGATTTTGGTCCCTCAATCAAGATTTAGGATTAATCGAAGGAAAGATGTGTAATTTTGATCCTAATGAACATGTTTGGATGATTACACTACAATGGGATTAAAAGGTAGGAACTCACTTACCACCTTTTTCTTAATAAGAACAAAATTGTAATTTCCTTAATTATAATGGCTTGGAAGTCAATCAAAATTAAATGA
Organism: Phalaenopsis equestris; assembly: GCF_001263595.1. NCBI lineage: Eukaryota > Viridiplantae > Streptophyta > Magnoliopsida > Asparagales > Orchidaceae > Phalaenopsis > Phalaenopsis equestris. The sequence goes on along the minus strand of NW_018165649.1, from coordinate 77,308 downwards.
TTCTCAAGTGATGGGTTCCAGTTAGGAAGATAATATTTCATTAATTTTAAGCCCATAATTGATGACAATGTGATCTTTCAATAAGACTGCATGTCATTTAAATCAAAATTCTGCTAAGTTACCATTTCACCTACTGTGATTGTTCAGAGCTTGGTAATGACCTAGGTTTGATATTTAAACTCATTTGATTAGACTTAGAAGATAACATGATTGATGGTTAACACATTTTTACACTACAAGCCTAATTTTAACTTTGGGTACCTAAACCTTTACTTACTTAAATATGCCTTAGAGGCATTCACCCACATAACTCTTAAATGAAATACTGATTGATTAATTGAGTGTCCTAGACTTAGGATAAATTAAACATCAAGTTTTCCTAAGCAATGGGATAACATTAGCTTAACCTTAGATGATTAATAAAACGATATAATAAGTTCAAAATGAACTCAAAATATTTCAAGGAATCTTCAAAGTAATTCAGGGTCATGCTCCGAGCACTTTGAAATCTCTTGATTATTTTGAAGGGTAAATTGAACTTGCTATACTTTGTTCTAAAATCATCCACTAAGATCTTTCAAGACTCAATAAAGTCATAACTTGTGGTTTTGGTAGCTATACCTTCATCTACTCCTGTAATTTGAATTCCTTGCAAAAATTATATACATGTCGCCAAAGCTAACCTTTCAGGTGGAGGAGCGGGAAAGATCGACAGGTACGCTATTAAGTTATTGCATTTACTTTTTCGTACCTCTTATTTCTTGCTTGCATGCTTAAGGTCACCCTGCATGTCAAAATTAAAACTAAAAATTTAAACAAGATAAAATTCACCACCACAACAGTTAAAATATAAGACAACTCAAAATTTAATCACAAACAAAATAAAATAAAAATTGTAACTAAATTAAAACGTTTCTATTGGATGATCAGAAATCCCTCTGAGGAGGTAACCTACGGTTGCTAACGAGATTTCCCATGGACTAAATGAAAGTATGGAACTCATTAATTTGGGTTTATTAAATTTATTTGGACTAAGTGAATCCAAAAGAAAATAGTGGTGTCGGAATGAGGGAACCATAAGATCCTAACCGGTATCACTCTAATCAACTTTAACATTCCACATAATATGTAAATAACTATAACCTTAGGAAATATTTGATTTGACATCATGACTTGACACATTAGAAAAATTAAACTTACCATGATGAGGAGCTTGAAGCTAGCATTGTGGGCAGCACGACCATCTTCAACAGCAAAACATGTCTACACCAGCTAAACCATTCTTTAGAATTAAAGAACAAATCATAGGAATTCAAGGTTGTCTGCCTAGTGTGACATAAATCCTCAACTTTCCTTTTTATGACTCTGCTATACAATATAAGCCCTAACTCGCTTTAGGATTCTGAGGTTGTCGTTTGCCACGACCTAAATCCTCACATCTTACAAGCTATTTGTGTGATCATTTCACACGAATGTAAATCCTAATTAATAAAACTGGTAGAATGAAACATTCAAATATTTCTCCTTTAAATTGAAACCAAACCATAAGATTTCTTGGGAGTTACAGAGGTTCTCCACAAAATCTGTGACATCCGCTAGTCTCTCTTCCTTTGGATTCCAAAATATGTTCCAAATTTGAGTCATTCTCATTTCACACCTCTTTGCCTGATTTTGTTGAAAAGTCTTATTCCTTAGACCTCTTTTGAAGACAATATCGCCTGATTTTTATCCAGAGTTTTCTTAAGTAACTTCTGTTATTTAAAATGTAATTAACTATAAGAGCTTGTCATTATAATAAACTTTCAAGGACCCAACTTAATATAAACCCTATTTAATTTTTCATATTAAATAGGGGAACTTGTCGGCTTATAAATAAAATGGTTTTTTAGACCAAACAGATGTCATTCATTACTTAGTTTATTTGATTGAGCCTCACTATCAAGTTATGTGCTTATCTTTCGAGGTAGATATATAGTTTGAGGAGTAGTGCTCTTTCATCTAAACTTTGAAAGATATGGGATCAGTTTGATTTCATATTTTTCTAAAACTATATATATATATATATATATATATATA
>NW_018165649.1:22106-74115 GCF_001263595.1 Phalaenopsis equestris | reverse complement strand
GGGGGGGGTGATAAATGAAAATTTTCTCTTTAAAAGAAAAGAAACTTAATTTTATTTTTCCTCAATCAGTTATATTTTCAAAATATTTTAAAAATGTAACATGACCTTGATATTTGAGGGTAACTTTAGATAACTATATTTATGTTTCTAAATATATAGTAAACTTAAGTAAGAATTTTTAAATAATAAAGGTTAATTTTAGATATTTGGTATGATAGAATAAGACTATGTTTTTTTTTTATTTTATGTAAAAGAATTTGTATTTTTGAAGTATTAAAAATCTTATAGATTCATGTAAGAATAAAAGATTAAAACTTTCTGAAAGATCCTTAAACCTAATATAAATTTATAAAGTGAAGGAATGTGAAAAGTTTTTAACTTTAAGAAGAGGATAGTGAAGTTCAAAATCATTAAAGGCTATCCAAATATAGTAATCCTCACATAAAAAAAAAGAAAAGAAAAAGGATTGAAAATGATCCTCAAAAGAAAAAGAAAAGAAAAGAAAAGAAGAAAGATGTGAGGAGAAGCTTGAGGAGATGCCTAATTAAAAATTGGTTTCAGTTGAATCAACTTAAATACGAAGGCTTGACTACATTTTTTAAACTTATATTTTAGTATTAACATATTTATTAGTGAAGTTTCATGAAGTTCTTTTTCATATGGATACTCTCAGTGGCTTTGATATGAATAATTTGTAGTTTTCCTTGAAAAGAATATAGAATCAAAAATCTTAGACTTGACTGCTAGATATTCTTATACCTTTAGTATTAATTGGAGATATTTTGAACTTTTCTTAAGTGGTGCTATCATATTTGGTGAACTAAGATATGAAAATCTAGAAGTTAAAATCTTAACCATAAGTCATATTTTTATGCACTAAAATAGTTACTTGAGGACACGTAATATTTAAGTTTTGGGGATTTTGATACACCAAAAATATGTGCATTTTTAAACCCATATTTTATACTTATTTTTGGTGATATTGTACTTTAATGGAAGGTATTTTTCATATTTTATTTTCTTTATAGTTTTGAGTTTTTTATGATGAGTTTAAAAATGCTCCTATTTGGCACAATACAAATCTAAACCATTTATCTCATCTCATTTCATCAAAAAACTCATTATAGTGGGAAAGATGCTTTTTCATATTAGAAAACTTCATCACATAAACATAGTTTAGTAGTTACTATTTTAAACTCTGCATTTAAGTTTTTCTAGTAGTTAATAATTTAGTTTTGTTAGCATCTTACACATTTGAAATTAGTGACAGTAATTTTGTTTGATTTCTGTGAATTTCCTAATTAATTTATCATTTCAAATTTAAACCTTCCCCATGGTATTGATATTTGGGAGTTAAATAGAAAATCTTATATTACTACATATACTTGCGTAGAATCCCAATCTTAAGTGCTTAAAGTTGTTATTAATAAAATACCTCATCAAGTTTTTGGCACCGTTGTAAAGCGAAGTCAATTTTATAAATTTTACACAACTGTATTCAACCGGGATCATTGACCCATTGATAGGACACTCTAAAAAATTTTCAAAGTCATTTGAATTTTGATTAATGAGTTATGAGAAGAAGGGCCCCAAAAGCAAAGGAGTAACTTTAGATTTTGGTCCCTCAATCAAGATTTAGGATTAATCGAAGGAAAGATGTGTAATTTTGATCCTAATGAACATGTTTGGATGATTACACTACAATGGGATTAAAAGGTAGGAACTCACTTACCACCTTTTTCTTAATAAGAACAAAATTGTAATTTCCTTAATTATAATGGCTTGGAAGTCAATCAAAATTAAATGATTCTCAAGTGATGGGTTCCAGTTAGGAAGATAATATTTCATTAATTTTAAGCCCATAATTGATGACAATGTGATCTTTCAATAAGACTGCATGTCATTTAAATCAAAATTCTGCTAAGTTACCATTTCACCTACTGTGATTGTTCAGAGCTTGGTAATGACCTAGGTTTGATATTTAAACTCATTTGATTAGACTTAGAAGATAACATGATTGATGGTTAACACATTTTTACACTACAAGCCTAATTTTAACTTTGGGTACCTAAACCTTTACTTACTTAAATATGCCTTAGAGGCATTCACCCACATAACTCTTAAATGAAATACTGATTGATTAATTGAGTGTCCTAGACTTAGGATAAATTAAACATCAAGTTTTCCTAAGCAATGGGATAACATTAGCTTAACCTTAGATGATTAATAAAACGATATAATAAGTTCAAAATGAACTCAAAATATTTCAAGGAATCTTCAAAGTAATTCAGGGTCATGCTCCGAGCACTTTGAAATCTCTTGATTATTTTGAAGGGTAAATTGAACTTGCTATACTTTGTTCTAAAATCATCCACTAAGATCTTTCAAGACTCAATAAAGTCATAACTTGTGGTTTTGGTAGCTATACCTTCATCTACTCCTGTAATTTGAATTCCTTGCAAAAATTATATACATGTCGCCAAAGCTAACCTTTCAGGTGGAGGAGCGGGAAAGATCGACAGGTACGGCATATTAAATAATGATGCCACCCTGCATGTCAAAGTAAAAATTGTTAGGATAGCCAAAAAACCAAAACTAAAATTTAAAAATTAACCAAGATAAAATTCACTGCCACTACAGTCAAAATATAAGACATCTCAAAATTTAATCACAAATAAAACAAAACAAAAATTTCAACTAAATTAAGACATTTATATCAGATTATTGAGAATCCCTCAGAGGAGGTAACCTAAGGTTGCTAACAAGATTTCCCATGGACTAAATGAAAGTATGGAACTCATTAATTTGGGTTTATTAAATTTATTTGGACTAAGTGAATCCAAAAGAAAATAGTGGTGTCGGAATGAGGGAACTGTCGGAATGAGGGAATAGTGGTGTCGGAATGAGGGAACCATAAGATCCTAACCGGTATCACTCTAATCAACTTTAACATTCCACATAATATGTAAATAACTATAACCTTAGGAAATATTTGATTTGACACCATGACTTGACACATTAGAAAAATTAAACTTACCATGATGAGGAGCTTGAAGCTAGCATTGTGGGCAGCACGACCATCTTCAACAGCAAAACATGTCTACACCAGCTAAACCATTCTTTAGAATTAAAGAACAAATCATAGGAATTCAAGGTTGTCTGCCTAGTGTGACATAAATCCTCAACTTTCCTTTTTATGACTCTGCTATACAATATAAGCCCTAACTCGCTTTAGGATTCTGAGGTTGTCGTTTGCCACGACCTAAATCCTCACATCTTACAAGCTATTTGTGTGATCATTTCACACGAATGTAAATCCTAATTAATAAAACTGGTAGAATGAAACATTCAAATATTTCTCCTTTAAATTGAAACCAAACCATAAGATTTCTTGGGAGTTACAGAGGTTCTCCACAAAATCTGTGACATCCGCTAGTCTCTCTTCCTTTGGATTCCAAAATATGTTCCAAATTTGAGTCATTCTCATTTCACACCTCTTTGCCTGATTTTGTTGAAAAGTCTTATTCCTTAGACCTCTTTTGAAGACAATATCGCCTGATTTTTATCCAGAGTTTTCTTAAGTAACTTCTGTTATTTAAAATGTAATTAACTATAAGAGCTTGTCATTATAATAAACTTTCAAGGACCCAACTTAATATAAACCCTATTTAATTTTTCATATTAAATAGGGGAACTTGTCGGCTTATAAATAAAATGGTTTTTTAGACCAAACAGATGTCATTCATTACTTAGTTTATTTGATTGAGCCTCACTATCAAGTTATGTGCTTATCTTTCGAGGTAGATATATAGTTTGAGGAGTAGTGCTTATATCAAAATGTCCCTCCGAAGTGGGCGATGAGATTCTGATTCTGCTGACCGACAACTTCCACAGAACGACCCCCCTAAAAATTATGCTGACCAACTTCTGGCGACTCCGCTGGGGACTAGTTTCTCTCTTCATTTAAATCAGGAAAATTGTTTTCATACATCGGTAATGTGCCCATGTCCCTTATGGGCTACATTTCCCTTCTTCTGTTGGCATACTTCACCCATTTCTTTCTTGGGTAAGTACAATGAACTCTTTCAGACTTCAAGACCATCTGTTCAACCACTTTTGAACATAGAGGTTCAGGAGTTCATTAGGACTTTTAATATTTGTGCGAGGTCGAACCCCAAATAGGTGTGTTGGTGGACTAGTTTCGCGAGGGCGATATGTCTCGGGCGATATTGAAGTCGGTCCCGCACTAGGTCCTAAACTTTACTTTCCCTTTCAAGTTTAGTTTGTTATTTTACAAATTAAATCAAATTGTGTCGTGCTACGCTTGTTCTTTAAACCTTCTTTATATAATTAATTAAATTCTCCTATTTTTAAAGTTAATTTTACTAAATTTAAAAAAAATTTCACAAACTAAAATTAAAAAAAAAGGCTGCCCAGTCTACAGATCGACCTTTGTTAATTTTTAGTACTCTTAATAGAATTACAAGGTATTGGCCAAATAACTAACCTTAGAGCTTTCTTTTTGGAGCTGTTGCGATGGCATTCCCTACCATCAAGTTTGGAGTCAGATTCAATGAACATGAAGTTGTGCTCAGAAAGGCTCCCTTTATCATAATGAAAGTTACTGCTCCGGAAGTTCAGGAGCCGTCAGCTGAGTTCAGCCTGAACTGTCCTCAGGATTTCCCTTCCTACAAGAAGATAAAGACTACTGCACCAACACCTGCTAAGCTTGTTGTTCCCGCTTCTGCGTTCCCGCTTCTGCTAAGGGACAGAGGTCATGATCGTTGAAGATACAACCGAAGGATTTACCGTCCTACCATCAGTGTTTGAAATTGGATCGAGTTTGAGAACCGCGCCATTAACTTGGTCACAAAGAAGAAACCGTAGCTGAAAGGTCTGGAGGGCTGCTAAAGCCCAGATTTCTGAAGAAATGTATGTTGATGAAATTCTTCACCAGGAGGAACTAGGATTGTCAAAAACCTATCTGCTTCTGCGAGGGAGTAGGTTCCATCTCTTAATGGACACCAATGGGTACGAAAGTATCCAGAAGATTGCTGCTACTTTACCATTACCTCATGGACATGGTGGAGAGAGGAAGAAACCCACTCCTATCACCCAAGTCAGTACAGTATTCCAGAGACTAGCTACCTAAGAAGGTTGCTCAGTCAATGAATTACTTAGACGAGTGGGGCATGCAAATTTCCCTCAAATACATGAAGAAAGAAATTTTAAGGGAGTGGAGCAATATCCCCTCACATGAAGAAAGAAATTTTAAGGGATGTCAGATCTGTCAGACGATCTCAAAGATCAACTGAAACTTTGCCTGCTCGTATTCTTGTCAGGTTCTGTTTGGGAAGCAGAGTTGATACCACCATCATCACCACCGATTCTACTGTTGCTACTCTAGGACCTGCAGACCGTCAACCGGTTAAGTCAAGTCTAGGTCCAAGAATTCTACCAGTTACTAGTCATAAGGATGTCCTTAAAGTTTTGAAGGAAAATATGAAGAAGTTACTAGGTACTATATATGATCCACACCATGGGGAGCATACCTCTCTTCGACATGATGATGCCTCTGTTGAGACACCCCGTCTCAAGACATCACCATCAAAGAAAAAGGTATGGATACCTAAGGTTGTCGTACCAATACAGTTTAGTGAGCCCGTAGGGCAGGAACATGGAATGAAGCAAGAGTCTGAAATATCTGACATCGTCACAGCTATTGCTACTAAGTTGGATGAACAAATGGAGGATGTTCAGCAAAGTGCCCCAGATCTCAAGATGATACAAGAATCAATAATCAAAGAAAGGTTGAGAAGCTCAGGGTCAAGATTTCTGAGTTAGTCCAAGAACATGAGATTTCCATTGATGATGATGATGAAGATTTTAACATTAACAAGTATCTCGACGAAGACTTCATAGATATTCACGTCATCAAAACTAGAGCTGCTGCATCTGCGTGCGACACCCAATCTCTCGTTGAAGGGAATGCCGTAGATGATCCGCATAGAGCTGCTCTACTAAGGGATGAGCAATTCAACCAAATGGAGAAGAGGATTGAAGAGATGGTCACTTCCATGGCTGCCATGGCTACAGTTCATGGATAATCTAAAGCACAACAATTAGCTTCTCCAGAAGTCAATCAGCTAAAGATTGTACATATCATAGATGAAAGGAGGGAGGTTTTCTCGACAAATATAGATGACCAACAGAAGAAGGATTCTCCATCGATCATCATACTAGAAAAAGAGAAAAAGAATTTAAATATTTAAATAAATGGTCAAACAAGTTTAGGAGGCCTTAGCCCAATCTAAGGGTGGTGCATTGATTTTAAAGGGTAGACCCTACCTGGAGGAGTTCAATGTCGTACCCTACCCTAAGAGTTTTTTTGTCACTAAAATTTAAGATATTTGACGGAACTAGAAATCCCAGACATCGCATAGCACATTTCCTAGTCATTTGTGGTAATATTGGAGGTAATAAAGCCTTGCTTTTCCGACAGTTTGTCAGCAGACTGTTAGGGATAGCATTTGATTGGTATGCCGAGTTGCCCACAGATCAGTGAAGACATTCACCAAGTTAGAACAGCTTTTACTAAAAATATTTGTTGGAGCACATCATCATATGTCTGTTGGAGATCTTGTGATTGAGAGACAAAAGCCTAACGAGACTCTAGTAGGTTATATCTTGAAATGGAGAAACCTTAGCATGAAATGTGAACCACAACTACAGGAACATCATGTGATTGAAATCCTACTCAAAAGCCTCAAAAGCATCTCAAAAGCATCCATGGGCCAGTAGCTTTCACGCTTAAGGGACTCACCATCAAGTCCTTTGAGAAACTACTCAGCAAAGCTAGTTTCAGGAGAAATCAGAAAAGACCAAAACAACCCGAATATTGAAGAAGAAGTCTGGGACAATAGTAACGGGTGATAAGGGAAAGCAACCAATTAAAATACAAGCAGAACATTCTCACCAAATTTCCCAGTCATCATCACAGCGTGCTCAACAAGGAACACAACAATGTGGCCAGTATAACCATCAGTCGCATCAAGGAGTATCATATCAAACAAAAAATAAGAAGGCTCTAACCCTTTTGGAATGAAAGAGCATGGTACATTCCTTCAAAGATGAAGTTGTACCCAAAATGTCCAGAAGTCTAATGAAGAAGCCCGAGTTCAGATTGCCAGATCCAAGGAAACCTGAGGAAGTCGACAAGAAAGATCAACCAAATTATTGCCCATACCACAGGATGCTTAGACATACTATAAAGGAATGTTTTGTCTTCAAGGATTGACTCGAGAAACTTAAAGAAGGGAATATAACAATATAACAATCCTGAAAGAATAATTAAAAGAACCTGAAAAAGGTTTTATAAATATGATTTTGGTCAAGCCAATCGCTCCAATAGATCCCTATTCAGAAGAAAATGGATGGAGTAGAGTTTAGAACAAATCATCCAAGAAGGTACTGTATCAGATTCAAACCGCTTCAGCTCTGGCAGCCATTCAGAATCTACAGCCTGCTCAGCCAAAGGTGGAGATTTTGCCAGAGAAACCACCGTAACTAGAAGAGAAAAAGAAGAACAATGTCATGAAAATTGATTGCAAGAGGGGTAGGATAGAGGATGCCTCTATTAGATTGGTTGTCTCAGATTCGAGGAAAAAAATCCTCGAACCCCTGACCATGTATGCTTATCTTTTTGCTCCACGGGGTATTATGAATATAATGATTATGATCTTGGCTACGTGTTAACTATTTCTAGTGATAACAAAACTGACTTTGCTCAATATAACTTTGATCTTCATTCCCAAAGTGATCCTCAAATCGTACTTAAGTTTGATGAACCCATTAACAAGGATGAAGAAGATATCAACGATACTGGTTACGATAGCACTAAGAGTGAGGAGCTAGTCCTCAAGCGTCATGACACACCACTCGCTATCAAATTAGATCTCTCCAATGAAGAATAAGAGAAACTAGAAAATTTACCCACGACATTGCAAGAAGAAGAAGAAATCACATATATAAACCTAAGTAGCGAGAAAGTGTTACCCTCGAGCTCAGCTCCGGTAGATAAAGGAAAACAAATAGTAACTCAAGAAGAGCTACCTCCACCTCCGCCAGTAGAAGAACCAAATAATCAAGTAAAGATTAAGGGATTATATAAAGTGGATTATACCAGGCTAGCTCATCTTAGGAGGTTGCCAATTTAACTAAACATTTACGATGCTCTAATCCTGTCAAAGGAGATGAGAGATTCTCTGGTTATAGCCTTGTCTGACTCAGAGATTTGCTTAGCTTAGTTAGCTAGCACATCCTCACATGAAGTTTGTTCATTAAAGAAACAACCTGGGATAAGTTTCATAGATGAAGACATGTTTCTCAATACTGCTGACCACAATCAACCGTTCTACATCTCTGTTAATATCGACAGATTTGTATTGTCCAGAGTTTTAGTATATCCTGGAGCATCACTCAATCTAATGATTCTACGAACATTGAAATATTTGGATATTGAGGCTCAAGAGCTTACAACTAATAAAATGATGTTTAGAGGATTTAATCAGAAGGGAGAAAGAGCCCTTGAATCAATTACACTACTTATCAAAGTCAGAGAATTAGTAACAACCTCAAAATTCACCATCATCGACGCTAAGACCTCTTTCAATGCTTAACTTGGTCGATCATGGATTCATGAGCACAACATGGTTCCGTCTTACCTACATAAGTGCATCAAATATTACATGGAACGACAAGAACATTGCATTAAAGGAGATTTACAACCATTTTTAGTTCATCAAGTTGGCATTCATGAAGATGCAGCCTACTACGCGCCTCAAAAGAAAATTGTATTCTCTTGTGAGGTGGTGATAAATAAAAATGAAGATTTAGAAGGGTTACAAGGGCAAAGCCATTCAACTCTGCTTCAGCAATCTGCCACCACTCTTTTGCAACAAGTTGGTGGGAGTTCTTTTAATTCGCGCACCCGAGGTCAAGGCTGGGGACGTGGACGGGGAAGAACCAATATGATTACTGGATGGACTGAGCCAACCATCAACATTAATGATGACGAAAGCTCTGAGGAGGAAATGATGACGATAAAATAGAAGAAACCATAGTACAATATATTCTTGGAAGATGTAGAGAAAATTTAATATGAGTCGATTTATGATCAGATCAACCACTATGTGAATGTCATGACCCTTACTCTGATTCTCGCTCAAAATATTAAGAGTTTAGAGGTAAAGTAAGTCTGTAGCACTGGTTCAAAGTCGATCAAGTTTTACTGTGCTTCTACTTCTGCTAATCTTGAAAATCATGTAAATTTTGATGAGAATCCTAATGAATTAATGGAATTACCTTTTGGTTACTTTTCTCATTGTGTACAAAAGTTAATTCATCAGGGATGTTTGTCAAAACAAATGCCAAAAGAAAAGTTACAACTTTTTGAAAAATTGTGGAATGTTAAAAGTCAAACTCCTAAATCGAAAGAGGGTCTCAGATTTGGTACTGTAGGACCAATTGATGAATCAAAATTTTGCATGGTCTTTACAAGCAGGTCGGAAGAGGATTGCCTCGATGTAGAGGATGAATCTCAAGAATAGCTAATAGAAGACACTCTGCCAAATAAAATAACTTCAATTAAAAGAGTTTTATCTTTTAATAATCTTTAAATTGCCAAATCCCCTTTAAAAATAACCTAAGTATATGTATCGTTCAAGTAATAAAGGGCTTTAATGGAGTGCTAGATATTGATCCTATAGGAAAGTTGGAAATGCCTGTAAATAAGTTCTTAAGATTATAATGTCAAGTACAATTTTAAAACTACAAAAACTAAAGTGCGAAGTTTGAATACTAACTAACAAGTGAATGCTAATTAAAATGCACTTGAAAGACAAAGTTAATTAAACTAAATGCTAAACTTTTGAAAGTAAATTTACGAAAATTAAAACTAAGATGTTGTGATAGAAAGTTCAAATTTAAGAAAGCATCCTTCCCCTTTATAATGAGTATATGGTTAGTGAAAAAATTAAAATCATTTGAAAATATATATAAAAACCGTTTTGTGCCAAATAGGAGAAATCTATTCTTTACCCTCTTCCGAGTGCATAATGAACATTGACTAATCCAGAGTTTGATCCCTAATTCCATGGTTAGACTGGTAGGATACTGCTGTCACTCCAAAGCTCCCACTACTCCCTCTCATAAGGGCTAACAATCTCACATTATTTTTCAATCAACTGGACCAAATTGAGATTTTAATCTGTCACTTTAAAATCTCCAACTCAACATCCAATAAAGTATATTTATTTATTTTTTTGCACCCAATTCCATGGATGAAATACTCTCCCATGAAATCAAATGTGATTCTCCCCATGTTGTAGAAATCATAACCCTTTCGGAACATATGTTTCCCAACATATTTTAACATTTCAATCGGCCAGATCAAAAAGTAAATGAAGATCAAAGTACAAATCATCACAAATTATTGACATTTAAAACCATATAAAACAAAATTAATTCTTAACAAAACCATATCTCAAAGTAGGGAGAAGGATCAAGAAGACCACTCAAAATTCATTAGAAGGATACGACAAAACATAGATTTGATATATAAAAACAAGTTTACAAAATAAAAGAAATAAAAGACACAACTTATCTCATAATCCTTCCCAAGAAAACTCCTAGATGTTCTCTCCAAGCCATTCTCTCTTACAAGCACTCTCAATTCTCTCTTAGAAGTTTTATGAAGAAGAAATCTCTCACCTTCCCTCTCCTCTTACAATTCTTGAAGAATACCTCCAAGCCCTTGACTTTCTCTCTCTCTCTAACTCTCCTTCTTCACGCCACACACCTCACGCCCCCAAAACTCATATTTTCCTCTTCTTTTATTAAAAGCTACCTCCCTCCAAAAAGAATTCAAAATTCTCTTCAGAATTCTGTCCAAAAGTTAACAATTTTGAATTCAAAAGACAAGTCCATTGATCCAAGAAGCATATCTCTTCATAAAAGAACCTATATCTCTTCATAAAAGAACCTCAGAACCTCCCAAAGTGTCTATATGCATTGAATTACTCCAAGTGGTGTTTAGAACAAGCGTCCCTTTGAAAATTTATGCAAAATTTGCATCGAACCGCCTTAATCCGCAAAAAGTCTTCCCTGGCGCATTTGTCGCATCATGCACCAACTCTCTGTCAAATGGCGCATTTGGTGTCAGTCTGGCGCATCATGCGCCTGATTACTGAAGACTGCATTGTTCTGTGTTTTAGCACATATGACGCCAATTTGGCGCATATGATGCCAATCCTATGCGTCTGGCGCCATTTCGGTGCATCCGACGCCACTTCGACGCATCTGGCGCCAATCTGGCACATCATGCTCTTCGCTGTTTTGGCTCCATATTTCGTCATTTTTTTAACTTTTGCTCCAAATGCTTAAAATTGATATACCTGCAATAAAAACATGAAAAATACTCTTCTTTAAAGTGCATTATCACAAAAAATAAGCATAAAATATATACTTAAAACAACATATTATTTTGGTGTATCACACTCCCTAAGCTTACTACTACAATATAGAAATATGTAAAAAATCTATGACATCCTAATGCAATAGAGAATCATTTACTCATCTTACCAAGTGTCTAGTAAGAAAACTAAGCTATTACAACATAAAGCCTATATACTCTTATGACGTCTAAATAGTTTGTACCTTATGAATTCTAAAAGTGAGTGAATTGGTGAGGTGAGAAGTTCAATTAAGTTCTTATTTGAGGCTGTCACAATCAAGATGCGTGATCTTGATTTTATATGACAATACGATATTTGTGGTTATAATCTTAATTTTTTCTTACTTAGAAATCTTACTTTGCAATGGTGTTAAAACTTGATCTGCAGCAACAGCTAGACAAAAATTTGACTTTGAAGCAAATAATAATACAATTATTATATCTAAATATGGAATATTATGCAAGTAAATGTATCGTTATCAAGTAATATAAAACTTTTTGATTAAGCCCTGAATATCAAACCCATAGGGACAAAAGACAATACACAACTAAAATAAGAAGAAATTAGATAACAAATTATACTTAGCAAAATATTCTTACTCAAACTTCTTGCTACAAAATATCATCTCAGATCTTACATGTTCTCACAACAGATATTAACATCTTAATTGGCTAAATAAATCTTAATTAGCCAAATCAGAATTGGCTAAATAAGGAAGTAAATGAAGTACAAGGTTTAAAATCATCACAACTTATTTCAACATTAAAGATTAATACTTCACACAACTTCCATCCAATACCTATAAAATTATCATTTTAAGGAAAAAGATAAAGAAAACTACTCATACTTATTGAGAAAAAACAACCACACTTAAGTTTAAAATTAGAAATCATGCAAACAAACAAGAAGTCTAAATTAAAACCAAATGTAGTCACAAAAATAAAAAACTTATCTCAAATCCTCTTCACTAAACTCTTGAAGTTCCTTTGAATCTCTTTCTTCCCTTACAATACAAACTATAACTCAAAATAAAAAGAAAAGGGGGCGGCAACATGTGTAGAAGAGTCTCTCGAAAAGAAGAAAAGAGAGAGAGAGAGAGAGAGAGAGAGAGAGAAAGTTCTTCAATCCAAGCTTTCTTTTATAATTTTCTAAAAGGTGCCTTGATGTCTCTTCAAAATGTGTCAACATTCAATGAATCTTCCAGGTGTTGGCTTCTGTCAAAAGCCAAGTGAATGTATTTTCGTGTCCATTAACTATTTCTCACGTTTTCACCACAGTTTGCTTTAGAAACCTCTTAAAAAATTAATCCAAATTCATTGAATCATCGAGTAACTACTTCTGGCGCTTAAACGTGAGGTACTTGGCGCTTAGGCATGGCCTTCTCGGTTGTATCAGTGCATTACTGCCAGTTCTAGGCGCTTAAGCGCCACAGTTCTTTTGTACACCTTCTTCTTTTTTGCTCCAAATTTGATCCTTTTTCACTCCTTTCATCATATTTTCATCCATTTGATTATACTTGAAAGAAAAACACACAAATACCTTCCATTAAAGCGTAATATCTTAAAAATATGTTTAAAAATATGTACATAAAGACTATATATTTTAGGTGTATCAAAATCCCCCAAATTTAAAATATTACTTGTCCTCAAGTGACGCTTCAATCTTTCATAACCAAAATAAGTAGATTATGTAAATGAGTTTCTTTAGGATATTCCAAAATTTTGATGTAGAAATATAGTAGTCCAATTTAGAAAAAAACATTAGTATATGAGATAAACTTAGAGTTCATAAATTTTTTATTTGAAGAAGTCTGAAAATATGAGTTTCTATCTAGTTCAAAAATATTGTAAATTTCAAAATATAGAGTTTAGGCATACTATCTTCTCCACTTAAAAAATTTTATTAAGAATAATTTTACTTACTATATTATATTCTTAAGCTTAAGAGTTTTTCAAGTCTTAGTTTTAAGAGTTTTTCAAGTCTTATACTTTAAAAAGATTAGATGTGGAACCAATTTTTGATTAGGCACTAATCCTCAAGCTTCTCCTCTCTTTTTCAACTTTCTTATTCTCCTGTGTTTTTTTTAAGGTGAGGATTAATATATCTGGATAGACCTTTAATGATTTTGAATTTCACTCCTCCTTTCCTAAAGCAAAGTTCATCCTAAAGCAAAGTCTTGATACAAAACTTTTACTTAAAAATATAGTAATAGTTTTGAAAATTATTTGTAACAAAAGAAATTTAAGCATTGAAAATAAAAGTTTAACCCTTCTAAATTTTTCAAAAATACAATTTCTCCTACTAAAGATAATTATACACTATTTATCATTTCTACACTAAAAATTTTTAACTTAAGTTTTTCTTCATTGTTATATGTTTCACTAATTTTTTTTCTCTTACTCATTTCAAATTTCTCTTACTCATTTCAATATTCAAAATTTTACTTCTCTAATATAACTTCATATACATAATCATTTTTTCCAAATCAAAATCAAATTTATTTGTAGTACATTTAAGAACAAATAAACTTCATGTTTTAGAAAATTTTTTCATCCCCCCTGACACACCAAAATAATATACTATTTTAAGTGCTATTTTATGCTTATTTTTTGTGATATTACACTTTAAAGAAGGGTATTTTGATGTTTTTGTTGCAGGTATATTATTTTTAGGCATTTGGAGTAAAAATGATAAAAAGGATGAAATTTGGAGCTAAAACAACAAATTTTGGGATTCTGCCGCATGGTGCGCAGAGACGACTTTTTGCGGATTAAGGCGGTTCAAGACAAATTTTACGCGAATTTTCAGAGGAAAACTTGTTCTTCACACCTCTTGGAGTAAATCAATGCATCTGGACACTTTGGAAGGTTATTTTTTGAAGTGATGTCTCTTGGATCAAATGACACATCTTTTTAATTCAAAAGGGTTGACTTTTGGAAGGAAATTTGAATTCCTTTTGGAAGAAGGCATTCCTTAATAAAAAAAGAAGACTTCAAAGACTACAAAAGGAGGAGAAGAGGGTAGAAGAGAAGGACAAGGGAGAGAGGGGCGTGAAAGGCAAGGAGAGGAGAAGAAGAGATTTTATTATAGTGTTGTAAAAGGAGAGGGAAGCTGAGAGATTTCTTCTTCAATACACTTTGAAGAGAGAATTGAGTGTGCTTGTAACAAGAGAAAGGTTTGGAGAGAACTTCTAGGGATTTGATTGTGAAGGATTGTGAGATAATTTGTGTCATTTATTTCTTTTATTTTGTAAACTTATTTTTATATATGAAATCTGTGTTTTGTTGTATCCTTCTCATGAATTCTTAGTAGTCTTTTTTATCTTTCTCCCTACTTTGAGATATGATTTTGTGAAGAATTGATTTTGTTTTCTATTTTTTTAAATGTTAATAATTTGTGATGATTTGAACTCCGATCTTCATTTAATTTTTTATTTGGCCAATTGATGTTAAAATTTATTGAGAAACATATGTTCCAAAAGGGCTATGACTTCTACAACATAGGGAGAATCACATTTGATTTAATGGGTGAATATGTCATCCATGGAATTGAGTGTGAATAAATAGGAAAATAGACTTTGTTGGATGTTGAATTGGAGATTTTAATGTGACAAAATAAAATCCCCAAATTGGTCCGGTTGATTGGAAACTATTGCAAGATTGTTAGCCCTCAGGGTAGGGAGTAGTGGGAGCTCTAGAGTGGCAGTCGATATCCTCCCAGCCTAACCACGGAATTAGGGACCAAACTCTGGATTAGTAATGTTCTTTATAGCACTCGAAAGAGGGTAAAAAAAAAGGATTGCTCCTATTTGGCACAAAATAATTTATATATATTTTTTCAAATGAGTTTAAATTCTTCACAATCCATATACTCATTGTAAAGGAGAAAGATGCTTTTTTAAATTTGAACCTTTTGTCAACAAAAACTTTGTTTAGTTTTTGTAATTTTTACTTTTGAAAGTTTAGTTTTTAGTTAGTTAACTTTGTCTTTCAACTGCATTTTAAATAACATTCACTTTAGTAGTTAATATTCAAACTTCTCACTTTATTTTACTTTTGTTTTAAGTTATAAAATAATTTTAAGAATTTACATATAGGTTTTTTCAACTTCCATGTGGGATTGATATCTAGGACTTCAATAGAGCCTTTTATTACTTAAGCGATACATATACTTGTGTTGATTTTAAAGGGATTTGAAAGTTTAAAAAGAGTATTAAAGATAAACTATTTTCATAAAATGTATTTTTATTGGTATTACATTAGAATGTAGGGGATGAAATGGCAGGAAGAGTCACTTTTTTTATCAACTTCGGCCCCAAATCCACCCCCCCCCCCCCCCCCCCCCATAAACTTAAATTTTTAATAAGATAAAACATTTTAGCATCATATTTATAAAGATGCAGGAATGAAAACAAAAAATAACATGCTTACAGGAATTTTTACATCCTAAATATACAGGTACAAAATTAAAGTCATTATTTTATTGGAGCTGTTTTAAGGCAGAGATATGATAAAATTTTTAATGTCATATACTATGCTAGTAAGACTTTTAATGATGCTCATATTAATTACACTACCACTGAAAGAGAGTTATTAGTCATTGTGTATGCTTTTGATAAGTTTAGATCATATCTGATTGAAGCTAAATGTGTTGTGCATACTGACCATTCGACTATTAAATATTTGATGCAAAAGAAGGATGCAAAACCAAGATTAATTAGATGGGTACTTCTTATGCAAGAGTTTGATTTTGTAATAGTCGATAGAAAAGGGATTTATAATCAAATTGCTGATCATCTATCTAGGATAGAACATGAAGAAATGATTGATTTGGAAAAATAAATTAATGAAAATTTTCCTGATGAACAACTTTATGTTGTGAAAGGATGAGAAATACCTTGGTACGATGATATTGTAAATTATATTATTAGTGGTATTTTATCATATGGACTGATAAAATAGCAGGAAAAGAAATTTATTAATGATGCAAAATCTAATTTTTGGGATGATCCTTATTTTTATAAATAATGTAAAGATTTAATAATGAGACGATGCGTGCCTTATAATATATATATATATATATATATATATGTGATCTGTTTCAGAGAGTAGGTAATAGTTCAAAAAGAAAGGAAATGCCTCTAAATTTTAATTTGGATATTGAAATTTTGTATGCATGGGGATTGGATTTTATGGGACCATTTATATCTTCATTCGGAAATATATATATATATTGATTGCAGTGGATTATGTTTCAAAATGGATTAAAGTAATTGATTTACCTAGATGTGATGCTCAGAGTGTTTCAAAATTTTTAATTAAAAATATTTTTGCTTGATATGAAATGCCGAGAGTAATCATTACAGATGGAGGATCTCATTTTAAAAATGTAACAGTTGTAAGGTTGGTGGAAAAATATAATATAATGCATAAAATTGCAACTGCTTATCAACCCCAAACATGTGTTTTAGAAGAAGTATCTAATCGTGAAATTAAGAGAATTTTGGAAAAGAGTGTTAATTCTAATAAAATGGATTGATCTGTTATGTTAGATATTACATTATGGGAATATAAGACTGCTTATAATACAACTATAGGAATGTCCCCATATAGATTAATTTTTGGGTATACTTGTCACTTATCAGTTGAATAGGAGCATAAAGCTTATTGGGCTATAAATGAATTCAATTTTAATTTGAAAGAAGCTGGTAAGAAAAGATTATTACAATTGAATGAACTTGAGTAAATTAAGAATGAATATTACTATAATGTGAGGATTTATAAGGAAAAGATGAAAGAATGGCATGATCGAAAGATAATAAAAAGAGAATTTGAACCTGGATAAGAAGTTTTATTATACAATACAATATTGAAATTATTTTCGGGAAAATTGAAGTCTAGGTGAAAAGGGTCATTCAAAGTTATAAAAGTCTATCCCTCTGGAGCAGTTAATATTGAAGCCCTCAAGATATTGAAGACCTCACCTCTGGAGCAGTTAATATTGAAGACCTCAAGAATGGAAGAATATTTAAAGTGAATGGGCACGATGGTCAAAGACCAATTGATGGTCAAAGACCAACTTTTAAAGAGACTGTAATATTGGGTCACCCAGAATAAGACTGGGAATGTCGGGCTGACGACATTAAACCAATCACTTTATGGGAGACAACCCATATGTATCGTTGTTTAGTTTCCTTTTGAGTTTTGTTTGAAATATTTTACTTATATTTATATGTATGTCTTTATATAGTCATTGTATTTACAAAAATATTTAGAAACATATTTATTTACCTTTTAGAAACATATTTATTTATATTTATTTACCTAATTTTATGAAAAAAATGAGAATTTATTGGATCGAAATTGAAATAGTGTTGTTTTTGAAACTAGTGCATAATGCGCCAGATTGGCGCATGATGTGTAGAATTCCAGAGCGGCGACAAAGATGACTTAAATGTTTTAAAAGGCAACTTTTGGTGGGTTTTTGTTGTTTCTTCTCCTTAAAACTCCTAAAAATTGAATCTGAAGTTAATTTTAATGGGAAAAATGAGGGAAAAGCCACTAGATTTCAAATTCAATAGCTTCCCACTCCAAAATACTGCGAGATTTGGAATTTTCAACTGGAGAAAGTTCATCAGTTTTGATGCACATAAATTACATGATCGAGTTCTAGTGAAGAAGAGGCTAATCAAAGAAAGGTGATCTGTGAATTGAGGATTCAACACACCGAATACTCGAGTGGAAGAGATTATTGCGCAGATGCGCTCAAAAGTGCTTTGCTATACTACTGCCGCTATAGTCATCTCTGTGGTGAAAAAGTTTTATGCAAATCTTCATGAGAATCAACCAAGGAACAGTTTATGTGTGAGGCGGGTTTGTGCAGTTCACTCCTTCAAGAATAAACAAGTTGTTTATGATTGAGAATGTGTCTATCTGCCATTATGCAAATTTTACCCCTATGAGAGACAATATAAATGAACTCTATCGATACCTTACGGATGAAGTTGTGAATTGGGAGGCCAGAGATGATGGGAATGTAAGTTTTTCCTCATCATTTTTAAATTTTGTTTCTAAGGCATGACACTTCTTTATTGCATCGAAATTACTGCCCACCATGATGATCAGTAAGTTAACTAAGGAGAGCGCTAATTTAAATTATTGTATTCAAACTGGAAAACCTATTGATATTGGAGCCATAATTGAGCCATAATTGCCATAATTGTAAAATCAGTTTTGGGTTTGATTATGAATGGATCTGCAACTGGACTTGGACATCCATCCACTATTTTCTTACTTTATAGTCAATCACAAGTACCTTATGATATTTTAGAAAAGGTGCTTCTTCCTTGGAAGTCGATGGATCTTGAAGTCTATTGCAACTGTATTGGAATAGGAGATGAAAATGAGATGAACGTGCTGATGGATCAAGGACTCATAATTCATCACCTATTCAGCCCAACTACAATTAGAATGCACTTTTGAAGATAATCAAGAAGATAGAGGAAGAGGTGCAAAATCTTATGCATGTCATTAGGAATATTTTTGAAATGCTGGATCATTTGGATTGGACACTAAAGGAACATTTTGAACATATTGAGTGTATTGAAGATGGTTTGGTATGTATGTTCCAGAAAAATTCTTGGATTAGAGAGGGTTCAACTGATGAGTTTCCATATCGACCCTTCTTCAACCTATATGTGCACTACCAATCAATAGGAGATATCTAGGAGGACGAGAGTGAAGAAGATGTTTAAACTTAATTTATGCACAGAACATTTTGTTTAGTACTGCTTGTTTTAGTTTGTTGAGTTTGATTGCATTTCCTTTCGATTGTTGCACTATCTATGTTTATGCTTTATATTTTGATGTTTAGATTTCAGTGTTAAGATGTTGGTTTTCCTTAGAACACTGAATTTGATGTTTGTTGGCTTGAAAATTTTTAATTTGTAATAGCATGAATTTTATATATAAATGTGAGTTTTATGTTGTTTATGAATGTTTGGTGTTAGAATGATGTTTATATATGCTTAGAAATGTTCATTTAAGTTAAATATAGGTTGACATAAAGTGGTACGGAGCAGATTCTTATAGAAACCAAAATCTGGTGAATTTAAGCTCTAGCGCATGATGCGCCAAAGACTCGAACATGCCAGATCGCCTAAAAAATGAAAAATCGCACAGACAAGCTTCATTTTCACTGCTTGGGTCCTCTCCTACCTCTAAACCTTGACCTAGGGCTTCTTATTGAGGACGGTAGAGAAGATTTTGGAGGCTAAAAATTATAGATTTCATCTTCTCTTAGTAAGAGCTTCACTTTAACTTAGAAATTTTTTATTTTCACTATAGATTTTTCCTACATTATAGAAGATCTGAACTTTAGGATTTTTGATGAAAAAGCTTGAAGAAAACACATGGTGAAAAGTTTCTTACCAAATAATCTTACTTAAGGAGCTATATTTTTTAGTTAGTAATTTATTTGAAATTTATTTGGATTTCCGTAGAATTTCCAATGGCTCCCCGAGTTAAGAGAAGTATGTCATATGAGGATTTTTATTCACAAAGATTCGTTAACTTCAAGGTCCAATATAGTTACAATACTCAAATGGAGACCATAAGATTGATCTAAGAATGAACATTTACAAACCCAGGTGGCGAGACCGAACGGTTGATCCTTACCAGATATTGGGAAAGATTCTGCTACTTCACTGCAGTAGTGATTGTCCCCATGATTCGAGAGTTCTATGCTAACTTGAGGTTCACTGTTGGTGACTATATACTGGTTAGAGGTAAACAGGTTGATTTTACTGCTGATCGATCAATACTTTTTATGGGTTGAGAAATGTATTTCATGATGAGTACACTGCATTTATGGTGAATGATTCATCACTGGATGAAGTGCTTGCTTTTTCTATTGATGGAAGAGGAGAGTGGAAGATTAAGAATAACAAGATAGTTAACTTCCCCACTTCCATGTTGACTAGCCAGTCAAAGGTATGTCATCACTTTATTTCTGCTAAGTTATTGCCAACGAATCATCTTGTTGATGTTACAAAAGATAGAGCGGTGTTGAATTATTGCATTCAAAACAAGAAAATAATAGATGATGGTGCACTTATAGTTCATCATGCTCGAAATATAGCTGGTAGCTTTACAACTAGTGGTTTAGGATACCCTGCTCTACTTTTCACTTTATGTGAACAATCAGGAGTAGAGTCCCATAGAAATGAAAAAAGATTACAACAACAGAATCCTATTGGGAGGCATATCATAGCCCTTTTTAAAGAGTTGAATCATTTGTTGAATCTAGAGGTGGAAGAAGGGATAGACCCTCTACATCAGCTATAGGGGCATCTACTTCTAGCCCTGCATCATTAGAAAACATTATGGACAAACTCATGATTCAATAAACGGACATAATTATTATTTAGGGTCAGTTGGGAGAGATTGGAGCAAGAAATTCTTATAATGATGAATATCAGCAGAGGAGAGTTCAACATGATATTGATTTTGAGAATGCTGTAGTGAGACATCTTAGGGGAGAGCCCAATGTGGAATTTCCTCCTTGCCCCAGTTTCACTCCCTATGCTCCTACTCGGGATGAAGATGGGGAGGAAGAAGAAGAAGAAGAAGATGATGAGGAAGGAGATGAAGACTGATATTTTTATGAGTTCAGTGTAGTTTGTTTTTATGTTTGTTATTTGTGATTGGGATGTGTTGTATTTTCATTTGAGAACTGTTGTAGTAAAAACTTTCATTTTGTGTTGTGGACATAATTGAATAGTAACTATAGACTTTTACTTTTTTTTGCTTTTTTAGTATTTTTAGTTTTTTTTTGGTTTTCATATTTCTGTTCTCAGCAAGTTCTTTAGAATATATTATATTTCATTTAATGCTTTAAAGCCTGTATGTTTTTAATGTTAGTACCTGCAGTATACCAGAGCCCAGTTTCATAATCAGAAATCCTCTATAGGTCAGTTTTTATTTTCATGAATTTATTGTTTTCTTTCACCTACTAAAATTTTGTACTAAAACATTTTTTAAATTACTTAAAAACTAAAGTTGGGGGGGGGGGGGGGGGGGAAAAAATTTTATACTTTTCTCGAAAGAATAGAAGTTTTGTTTTTCTTACTCATACTTCTTATATCAGTCATTTACTCGAAATGAATTGTGAGGATGAAAGTATATTGAACCCACTGATTGGTTTTTGGTTATTAGGATCACTGACCCAATCAACATAAAATTAGGATTCAATAATGGTCTGGAAGTTTGGCAAAAATAACGAGGACAGTAATGCAAGTATTTCATACATAATAAATAAATTGAAAACTAATATGAATTTATAAAGTGAAGAAAGGTATAGAGTTTTAACTTTAAGAAGAGGATAGTGAAGTTCAAAATTATTAAAGGCTATCCAGGTATAGTAATTCTCACTTGAAAAAGAAAAAGAAAAAGCAAAAGAAAAGAAATGATTGAAAATATCCTAAAAGAAAAATAAGTGAGGAGAAGCTTGAGGAGATGCCTAATAAAAAATTGGCTTCACTTGAATAAACTTAAGGAAGGAGCTTTTTTACAATTTTGAAACTTGTATTAGAGTATTAATAGCATTCCTAGTAAAATTTTCATGAAGTTCTTTTTCATATGAA
This sequence comes from Phalaenopsis equestris, assembly GCF_001263595.1. Classification (NCBI taxonomy): domain Eukaryota; kingdom Viridiplantae; phylum Streptophyta; class Magnoliopsida; order Asparagales; family Orchidaceae; genus Phalaenopsis; species Phalaenopsis equestris. The sequence continues at coordinate 51,960 of NW_018165649.1, read as the reverse complement.
TATTCTAAATGTCCTTAATATAACCAATTGCAATTCTTCTTCAAATGAATAGAGATTCAGAAATCTTAAATTTGATTACTAAGTATTCCTATACTTAAAGTTTGAATCTAAGTTATTAAAGGTTTTTCTTAAATTTTGCTATCCTATTTATTAAATTAAAGTATAGAAGTTATAAGTAAATCTCTATCCTAATTTGTATGCTTTTATGTAGTAAAAGTTTCACTTGAGGACAAGTAACATTTAAGTTTAGGGGATTTTGATACACCAAAATAATATACTATTTTAAGTACATATTTTATGCTTATTTTTGGTGATATTGCACTTTAAAAAAGGGTATTTTCATGTTTGTGTTGAAGGTATATTATGTTTAGGCATTTTGAGCACAAATGACAAAAAGGACAAAATTTGGAGCTAAATCAGTGAATTTTGGGATTATGGCGCATGATGCGCCGTTTGACAGAGGCTTGCGTGATGCGCCAGAGATGACTTTTTTGGAAATTAAGGCGGTTTGAGATGAAATTTGTGCGAATTTTCTAAGGGACACTTGTTCTACACACATCTTGGAGTAATTCAATGCAACCCAAAACTTTGGAAGGTTCTTTTATGAAGGGATATGTCTCTTGGATCAAATGATACATCTTTTGAATTCAAAAGAGTTGACTCTTGGAAAGAATTTTGGTGAGAAATTTGAATTCCTTTTGAAAGGAGTCAACCCCTAATAAAAGTATAATACTTCAAAGTCTTCAAAAGGAGGAGAACAAGGGGGACAAAAAGGACAAGGGAGAGGGTGGCGTGGAAAGCAAGGAGAGGAGAAGAAGAGATTTTCTTCGTGGGTTGTAAGAGGAGAGGGAAGGTGAGAGATTTATTCTTCATTGCATTTCTAAAAGAGAATTGAGTGTGCTTTTAAGGAGAGAAAGACTTGGAGAGAACTTCTAGGGATTATCTTGGGAAGAATTGTGAGATAAGTTGTGTCTTTTATTTCTTTTGTTTTATAAACTTATTTTTATATATGAAATCCGTGTTTTGTTGTATCCTTCTCATGAATTCTGAGTAGTCTTCTTTATCCTTCTCCCTACTTTGAGATATGATTTTGTGAAGAATTGATTTTACTTTTTTTGATTTTAAATGTTAATAATTTGTGATGATTTGAACTTTGATCTTCATTTACTTATCGATATGGCCAATTGAAATGTTAAAATTTGTTGAGAAACACGTGTTTCGAAAGGGCTATGATTTCTATAACATAGGGAGAATCACATTTGATTTCATGGGAGAGTATGTCACCCATGGAATTAAGTGTAAATAAATAAGAATATATACTTTGTTGGATGCAGAATTGGAGATTTTAAGGTGACAGATTAAAATCCCCAATTTGGTCCAATTGATTAGAAACTAATGCGAGATTATTAGCTCTTAGGGGAGGGATTAGTGGGAGTTATGGAGTAGTAGTCGGTATCCTCCCAGCCTAACCACTGAATTGAGCTATCATTGCTATCCCAAAAGGCAGTAGGCTCATATGATGGATATTGTGGATATGAAGGGAAAACTACACTTTGGTCACCTCTCATAAAGTTTTTCAAAGATGAGTGAAATTTCTCCTCATAATCACTATGTCTTCTCATATATCTATTCATATGATCTACAAAATTAACTAAATTTAATATTTTTTCCACAGTTTAATTGATATTATGTAACATCCTTTGCAATAAATTTGACTACGAATTAGAACCAGAAGGTTGACCTTGTGATGTTGATGCACGTGAGGTAGAAGCATAAGAAGTAAAGGCACCTTAACTTCTAGAAAATCCTCCTCTCCAGCCAAATATAGAATGTTGTGAATAAGACTTCACATTAACACTTGTAATGGGCTTTAGAGGCTGGAATATCTCTTTTCAGCTATCAAATCTAACACCTGCCTACTCACATAATGAAAAGATCAAGGATGCGAATCCCAAACCTGCAGTATTAGCAGCGACAATAGAACTAGTGATAGTCTCATAAATCAGAGATCCAATGTCAATAGGTTTGAAATGTTGAATACAATAGTTCAAGGTAGCTCTATCTCGAGTAACTTCGCTGAGGTGGTTGGTTGGTAGTATACGAGCATAATTAAAGTAGTTTCACACCTTCTATGTGGCATCTAACTTTGACGCAAGGAAGTTAACTCTTCTTTCATTTGTAACCTTTTACAGTCCTCTTCCACCGATCAATGATGATATGATCTCATCCAACTCCTCCTCAGTCAGACTATAGTTTGAATAAAAACACAACGTACTAGGAGGCAACCAGTAGAACAGATTTTTTACCTCAAGAGAGAAAGGCACTAATTTTCCTTGAACCATGAGCTAATCTTCTTGAATAAAAACACAACGTACTAGGCCCTAACACTCAAAATCATGAAAACTAGAGGAAGAAGACGAAGTCGGGGTGAAAATGAGGTTTTTTGGCTTAATTTTTCACTTTAAACCATTCAAGAACCAGTTTACATGAACCAACACTTAAGCGCAACTGGTTCGACACTTAGGCACCTACCTCTTAGGTTATCCACCTCTTAATTACAGGGTCTTGGCGCTTAGGCGCCAGTGCACAAATTTTGATATTTTTGATTTTAAGTGAAATGCTCATCTAGCCCAAGTCAATCGCCTCTAAATGGTTTTATAAATCTTTAATAACTATTTTCTTCCCCTTCAACTTGCCTCTTTCTCAAGATTCACCAATATTAATTAATTTGATTCAACACAAAATTTCACACACAAACAAACACTTATACTAATTTACAAAAAAAATACAAATATTTGTGATACATAATTTCTCAATCCAAAGAGTCTTGGATGAGATAATTCCTAAGCACAAACACTAAACAAACTTAACAATAAAGACACATAAAACAAACTTAATACTAACAAACACTTAACACAAACAAACGCTGAACTAAGAACTTAATTCTACTCTCCTTCGGGTGGAACAAATCTTGGCTTTTCATTAGTTTATCCTTGGGCATTTGAAATATAGATCTGATAGAACAAGCGATGATGAAGAACTCTGGTTTGGTCTTCTTCAATCCATTTATTTTTCAAATACATAGCCTTGTCCGCTTCTTCTATAAAATTTGTGTGGCTAAATTTCATCTTAAGTTGCCATCCAATATGCTCCAAATATGCGTTGAATTCTATCACTTTTGCTTCAATTGAAGCCACGTCAGCCTCAATTTTTTGTGATTTTCTCTGTTATTCCTTCTATACTAATTTTGGAATGAATTTTTGATGTCACGTGTGTTCGACGTCCACTCGAGCGCATCAGGGGTGTACTTTATGTAAATGAGTTACCCCCTATAGCATATGATATCAATTTCAAACCTTTCAGTGTGTGTTGAGGGGCACGTAGCCAGGGTCATTTTACTAGGCTTTGGCTTGTGCCTAGGCAAAGGCCAGTTGGCATTTAGCACGTCGGACGACTTTGATCGGATTGAAGAATGTTATTCATTGCATCACCTGCAAAATTGGCTTGAATTGGCCTGATCATTGACGAAGTTGTCCAGATGACCCCGGACGACAGAACGAACCACACCAGTGTGTCCGAAACGTCAATTTCACTTAAGAATGACGTTCATTTTGCTGCGAGGGCATATTCGGCAAAAAATGTGCGGAAACCTTAAATAATAATAATAATAATAATATTATTATTATTATTATTATTATTATTATAAAAAAGTTATCCTTTTTTTAAAAACCCAAGCCTCTCCCGTTTTCACGACCTCTCTCCCGTTTTCGGGACTCCTCCTTGATCGCAAATCATGCCTTAGCTTTTTGCGCCTCGGTCCCCTCCGACCGGCAAGCCTCACCAAAAACGCCCTGCACCAGTGTCTCCTCACACTGGCGAGCTTGTTGCTCATTGATCCCTCTCACAGGCGGAGCTCCCAAGTCGTGCAGTTTGGCGCACGTAACTCACACTAAACTTCTTTTCGACTAGCGACCTAGCTCTCGCTGGCGACCTTCATCTTGGTGTGGCCTCCCTCTCAGGTACGAGATCTACGGTAGAACCCTGATCCTACCTTACCGGCGACACTTTGCCGATGTCCTCCAACACTGACGACCAGATCCGGCTGACCTCAATTATTTCCTACACACAACTCCGGCCTTCTTGTTTCCTTCTTCTTTTCTTTTGGTCGGCCGAGCTTTGGCCTCCTACCTCATCACCGATGTACCACAGGCACTCATCGCAGTAGATAGAGATACAAAACTCTCATTTTTCTTCTTTGTTATGAACTACTCCTATCTAACATAAGGGAGGTAGAAAGAAAGAGACGAGCTCGTTGCATAAAATCCTCATACAAAATTTCTGTGATTCCTTGCATGATAAGTTTGGGCATGCTTAGGCCCGAACGACCATTGTTTGAAAGTATATTTTGGTTATATTTTTATATGATGAAATCAGCTATTTTTGGGCACTTTGCATACCTCTTGCCCTCACTAATTCCTACTATTTTTGGGCACTTTGCATACCTCTTGCCCTCACTAATTCCTATCTTCTATTCTCCTCATTGCATGATTCATTGTGGGATACAAAGGAGCTTAGACCATACGTTGATGACTTGGAGCAAGCAAAGAGAACGCGTCTGCAACTATCAAGGTGGTGAGATTTCCCAACTCCTAGCTGACCCTAGGTTTTAGTGATGTTTAAGTGTGTGGGTACAATTGCCCACATGAGGTGCGTGCGCCAGTGTGAGCCAGCGCGTCAACGTGCTTATGTGACTGATCGTTGATTCTCTAAAGTGAGCCTTTAATTTAGGATTTTTCCCACGTGGCTAAACACCCTCCATAAAGCTGGGTGTCTCCCCTTTGTTGTGAGCCTTAGATAGTTATCCCGCCGGGTTGGAATCCCATTTTCCAATGATTTTGGTGCTCCTAATCTCCCTTAGAGGGATTAGTTGAGTTTAATCTTAGAGGACTAGAAAAGACTTGTAGCTCGTTCGTTCTATAAGATCACCGATGTTTGTAGAGCAAAAAAGACTTTGTAGCTAGTCCGCCCTACCAAAGGTGGAGAGTTTCCCTTTTGAGAAATCAGAGGGGGGAAACCCTCCATATTGCCTCGCCAAAACTAGAGGCGGCGATGCCACAAATTTAAGTGTGTCAGCCCTAGGTTTCCCAGACGAGGTCGTTAGTATGAGCGTGACTCGCTATCATATGTGGTCATTTGCACCTGCACCTTGCATTTGCACTTGCAACTTGCACCTTGCATTTACATGTTGCACTTGCACTTGCACCCTGTATCTTGCACTTGCACTTGCACTTGCATCGGCACCACTTGTGCCTCGATCAGTCATCTCAGATCGGTTGACACCACTTGTGCCTCGGTCGGTTATCCTGAATGGGTCACATTACTTGTGTTTCAGCCGGCTACCCCAGCCCGGTTAGCACAACCCTTTGGTTTGACCGGATGCTCCATCCCGATCGACCTACCACTTGCTCCTTTGCATGTTGTGTATGTGCATGTACATGTTTTTCTACATGATCGATATCGTCTACTTGATTTACATTCTTTTACATTTTTTGGGGTCACTGCTTTACCGACATACCCTCTTTTCGGGTCACTGCCGTCATGACATGAACACCTTCAGGTCACTGCCTTACCGGCATACCCTCTTTTCGGGCCGCTGCCGTCATGACATACCCACCTTTGGGTCACTACCTTACTATTATACCCTCTTTTCAGGCTTTTTCCATCACGATAAGGCCATTCCTTTGGGTCACTACCTTACTTGTATACCCTCTTTTTAGGCCACTGTCGCTACGACATGCCACTTATCGGACCACTGCCACTACGACATGCCCATTATCGAGTCACTGCCTCCTCGGCATACCCATTTGTTTGGGCTACTGCCGTCATGACATGCTCACATTCAAGTCACTACTTTATTGGTATACCCTCTTTTTTGGTTGCTGCCATCACGACATGCCCACTTTCGGGTCACTGCTTTACCAACATACCCTCTTTTCGGGCCCCTGTCGCCACAGCATGCTCATTACTACGAGTCACCACCTTTATGACATACTCTTTATCACTACTTATATGTTTTATTTTGCTTGAACTTGCATTTGCATGTTTGCCTGGATAGCAAGGTAGGCTCATTAAGAGAGTGACCCGTGTTGGTTGTGATGCCTTAACGAGCATTATTTGTTGGGTTGATCCTGGTGAACATTTTTTTTTAAGTCATCGGGATTGACACGAGTATGACTCTGCTAAAGATCTAAAAAATCTAACTCGTGTCACCACTCTTCGTGACACCCTTTAGATCCTTTAGAACTTTAGGATTAGGGCGGTATGGTGACCCCGTTAAAGTCATACCATCTCAGACTTACCCCGCACTTAAATACTAGGTTGACACACTTTTTGTTAGATGGTGTGCTAGGCTAGGATTTAGGGTGCTAGGTAGTCTTTTTGATGCCTATCTATTGTTCTCCAGTAGATTGGTTGCCCTAGCCATGTATCTTTCTTTTGTATTATACTTGTGGTGCGACTGCATGTTGCATATGTGTGGTAATGTGTTAGAGCGTTATTTTGCAGGGAGTCATGCCTATTTGTATGCACACACACACATGTACCACTATTGGGGAAGCATGTAATGATTTCTGACCCTTTTGCTTGCAGGTGCTATTAGCTCCCACACCTTTAAGACATGGCTCATGATACGTTATTTACATGTGAGCATCCCCCTGACACTTGTTTTTTATGCAGGATTAAGTCTTTTCTTTTTTACTTTTTAGAGTCTAGGAGAGTCTTGTAGCAGAAATAAGATACGGGCATGGGTTCTGATGCGTTAGGCGCGGGAACCACGTGGAGGGGACCAAGAGCAGATGCTCGTATCTTAATTGTGCATTTTATATTGATGTATAGAATTATGATCGGGCATGTATACGTAGAGTCTGACCACTCTTTTTTTTCTGGGATATGTTTATTAATTTGATTTGGCTTGTTTGGCTTTTTGCATCATGTTGCATGTCTGCACACTTGCATGTGTTATCCATGTTTCTTTCTGTGGTTTATCTAGTATTTCTTGATGAAATATAGGCTCTTTAGGACTTAAAATCCTAATTTTTCAACTTAAAAATCCTAAATAAAATATTCAAGATAATTAAAATTTAGGATTAAAATATTCAGGAATTCAGGATTTAAAAATATTCAGGATTTAAAAATTGCAATATTTACTTTCCTACATATATTAATAGGGTCTCCATAATACTTAGGACCGTTCTAGATAACTGCATATATTTACATGTCCCGAGGAGGAGTCCCCGTGTTTCTCCAACCTGATTGGCCCAACACACCTTTTTATAGATGGTTGTTTTATGCGGATAGGGTGTTAGAAGGCTCCCCGACCCAGACGGGGTGTAAGTCCTTTGTTTGGAGCATTTTAGCTTTGTAGATGAACTTGCCTTTATCTTCTTTCCCGAGTCATCCTTGCCACTTCAGCAGGTATAAGTCCCACCTCTTGCTGCTCCAACTTTTAGTCATAGGATAGAGTTTGCTTCCTTTAACCTTAGGGCTACCGGGGCTACCGAGAACCGAGATTCCCGTGGATGACGCAATTCACGGATTGCTGACCGGGGATCTCAGGACGTGTTGGGTCGACCACCTTCATGATCAGGTAGACTTAGGGTCCTAGTAGCTGTGCATGATGGTTCCATGGTACCCCGACCCAATTACCTCTACCAGTTAGGATCACTCTACCTTCCTTTTTTATTGAGCCCCTTTGAGCCCTGTCGCTCCTTGACTTCGTTGATTTCACATTGACGACCTGATGTCGATGAGCTGCCACCTATTTGGGATATGACAATTGTCCTATGCCCTTATGGCCCGGATGTGCTTTGACGTGTTGGGAAATCCACATCAAGATGATTTAGGTTATTTTGTGGGCCATGTGTGCCAATTAGCTGCTGCCCACTTAGGATGTGAGAGACTCACTCTCTGCCTGGTGTTTTAGCGTGAGCTTTGAAGTACCGAGACTGTTCCCACATGGAATAACCTTCCTTTGATTTCCTATACCCTTGGTGTATGATATTATGAAGCAAAACTCCTTTATCAAGAGTATTCTTGGGTATTCTCCAAGATGTAATTAACCAGTAGGAACATGTTCCTCTGGGAGTGCTCTTGACCCCAGAACATGTATATGCACCTGACTCTCTGGTTATGGGTAGTCTACGTAGATACTTCTTTCGTGGATATTGGTTTAAGGTGCCTCCGTTCGATCTTGTTTGAGTGAACATTCTTAACCTATCCTTGCGAGGTTCTTCGCACGTAGACTCTTCACATTTTACTTTTTCTCTTGTTAGTCTCTGTGTCGTATGTCCCTTCTTATTCGGTTCCTCTCCTCTTTGAATCACTAATATGATTCAGGAGTGAGATTTATTCGAATGGGGGAAGTATGCGATGATTGACAAGATGGCGACTCCGTTTAAAATAAAAGAGAGAAAAATGAACGGAACAACTAACAATTAGGAAGTTGTTGTATAACTCTTGCTCATTTTGACTAATGAAATTCTTCTTCATAGCTTCCTGTTTTTTCTTCGTATCAATCTCCAAAGATGACATCTTTCCAAGATCTCTCACTCTTCACTTAGATTTTAGGGTTAAAATTGAAGTGGGGTGAGATTTCTCTTCATTCCCCTCTATTTATAGGCTTTAAACCAAGCCTAAAACTACTAGACACGTTCTCAAACCACTAACCCACGTTAAGACCCACTAAATCATGTTTAAATCTTCTAGAAACCTAATTTTGCATGTTTAGCAAACTGCTGCGCTTAAGCACCTAATGTTGGGGCTTAAGCATGGTGCTTAATTTAGCACATGTCAGCTTAATGTCAAAATACTCATTCTAATAGGTTTAAGTCATCTATTAAGGTCTTATAATCAATTCTAAATCATTATATATTAAAAAAATTACCACAATTTTCTTAATCAAACATAACAATATAACATTCAAAATAAAAACACATGGATAAAAATGGGTTACTCCCACAAAGTGCTTGGTTTTACGTCGTCATTCTGATGTAACCAGTGTTTATTTTAGTTGACCCAACAACATAAGATCATTTAATTTAATTTGATCCCATAAAAAGTAGGGTTTCAGCCTGCGACCATTCACTTTGAATATATTCTCAATTTTAGGATCTTTGATATCCGCAGCTCCATAGGGATAAACTTTCATCACAACAAATGGGTCCATCAATTTGGACTTAAGTTTGCCTGGAAATAATCTTAACCTTGCATTATATAGCAAAACTTGTTGTCCTTGCTCAAAATTTTTAGTTAGAATCTCCAATCATGCCAAATCTTCATCTTTTCCTTATAAATCTTAGCACTCTCATAAGATTCATTCCTTATCTCTTCAAGATCATTTAATTCAAGATTATCTCTTCAAGATCATTTAATTGCAATAGTCTTTTCTCACCAGCATCCTTTAAATTGTAATTAAATTCTTTAATAACCTAATATGCTTTATGCTTAGTTTCAACTAGTAAATGACAAGCTTTCCATAATATTAGTTGTTGACCTCACTTTTGCTTGAGTTTTAATTTTTCTTCTTTAGTAACTTAGAGTCTAGCCTTAGGATTTTTCTGAAAACTAGAAAAGGAACCCTCACAATTAGAAATTCTAAACTCTTCCTTGCTCGACTTGAAGTTCCACATATTGGTCCTAACCTCTGACACTTAGTAGGTGGGGTCAGTATGGAGGATCTTAAGGAGAGTCCCAATAGGACTGATTGACCTTAGGGTTAACCCTGGGTGTTGTTCTGGAGCTAGTTCACTCACTTGCACTCACTATCACCTATATTCACTTGCAACCCTAAACCCAAAATTGTTGACTTTGATCCCTTGATCTTTTGGGAAACTCACGTAGATGGTCCCTTAGACCTTCTAACCTTATGCTAGGGTTTAGCTAAGACCAGTACATAAAGGACCCAAATGGGGATTTCATTGGTCCATAACTCATACATGGTGGTCGACACCCAAGTTCTACCAAAAAATTCTAACTGGTCTTTTGCCCCTAAATCCACCCAAATAACTTAAATGCCCTTAAAACCCTGAATTTGACCAAAATTCTCAAATTCACCCAAAATACCCAAATTTGTTCAAGAATCATTTCAAAATACCCAAATTGCCCAAAACCACCAAAAATTGCCAAAATTACCAAAATACCCACAAATTTGCCAAATTTACAAAAATACCCTTGCACCCCAAACTTTCCTAAAACATCCAAAATCACTTGAAATTTCTCCAAAACCAATTTGGACCCTTCAATTTAACCTAATTTGGCCAATTTGACCATTTTGACCAAAACCCTCAAATTGCCTTTAAAGGCCTAATTTTCCCAAATTCACCCTAAATGTCCATCAATTTGGCCCCAATCCTCCCCAATTTCAATTCCAAACTAAAATTCATCTTTCATGTGATCAATACAAACCAAATCCAAGCCTAATTTACCCATGCTTTGAGCTCAATTTTAATCCAAACCAAAACCCCCAATTTTCGCCCCATGACCTAATCTCACCTAATTGAACCCCATAGCCTACTCAATTTGGCCCCATTTGAATCTTAAACTCTTCACTACTCAATTTGGCACAATTTGAATCTTAAACTCTTCATAACAATCTTACACATCAAATTAGTCATTTAATTTGCCTTGTTCAAGCCTCAATTGCACTCAATTTCAACCCACTTTCAAAATCTCCAAATTTGCCCCAAATTGGCTATGTCCCCAAATTCCCCCAAATTCGATGCCCTAACCCCAAAATTGGAACCCAATTGATGTTGATAACTCTTCATGACATTGCTATAGACCATTTTCAATCATCAATTTAGGCTTAGCTTAACCTTAGCCCAACCTAAACCCAAGTCTAACCCAACACCCCCAAATTGACCAAATGCCCAAAATCCCTCAAATTGAACATCCAAAGCAATTCAAAATCACTCTAAATCTTTTCTAAACTTTCATAAAAATCATCCACACCAATTTTATCAATCAATTGAGCTTAATGTCATGGCTAGCCTAACCCAAACCCAACTTCTAGTCATTTTGACCCAAATTGAACCCCTTCCCCAAAATTGACTTAGCCACGAAATTGATGACACAACATCCAGTAAACACACCCTATTATCCAGGCTAAAACCCCTTAAAACAGTTTGGTGAGCTATGAAAAAAGGACCTCCTAATTTAAGGGATCTTATTTATGGGCCTTAAACAAAATATCCCCTCCATCATCACTTGCCATTAAGGGTTAATCATAAGTAACCCTGCTCCCCCTGGCTCACCTGACCACCTGGCCACCACTCCTGGCCCTGTTGACTGGCCTAGTGGTTAGAAAATGCCAAAAATGAGAGCCAGCACCCCTAAATCAAACTAAATTTCAACCCTAAAGGCCAAGCTCTTTAGAACTCTTATGCCCTCCATATAAGCAGATTATTGCCCCCACTCATTGGCCCTGAGCTCCACCCCAAACCCCTCTATAAAGACTCACCTCCTCCATGACTAAAGAAGTGAGTTCCAAATCTTTGGGGAAACTGAGAAAATCTCACCAGATACTCTCCAAGCATCCCTAAGCTTAATCCAACCATCTTCCCTCCACCTGGGGGCTAACATTCTCATATCAGAACCTAAAACAATAAACCAAGTTGGGGGCTTTAACCTGTCACTTTAAAGTCCTCTAACTCTACACCCATCAATGAATATTTTCCTATTTATTTGCACTAAATCATATGAATTACATTCTCATTCATACAATCTCATGTGATATCTTCCAATTGTTGATTGAGATAATACCAACCCGGTTCTTACATGTTCTCACAACAAATTTTAAGATTTGGATTGGGAAAATCAAGAAGTAAATGAAGAGAATGGATTTAAATCATCACAACTTCTTCCAACATTAAAGATTAATACTCTCCACAACTTCCATCCAAAACTTAATTACTTATCATTTTAAGAAGAAAGATAAAGAAAACTACTCAGAATCCATGGAGAAAACAAAATCACACTTTAGTTTAAAAGAAGAAATCATTGTCAAACCAACAACAAGTCTCAATTAAAACTAAAAGTAGTCTAGAACAAAAAGATAAAAACTTATCTCAAGTCCTCCACCAAACTCTTGAAGTTCCTTTGAATATCTTCTCTTTTACAATCACTAAAAACAATATAACAAAAAAGGATAAAGTAAATAAAAAGTAGTTCCTGAAAATCTCTCTGAACTAACTCCGAACTAACTCCCCAGAGTGAACTAACTCCCCAGAGAAAAACTTTCAAAACTTGTCAATATTTTCAGGACTCTTTTCTAAGTTCTCTCTTCTTTCTTTCATAGTTTTCCGAGAGGTGACTTGGGATCTCTTCAAAATGTGTCATGATTCGATGTATTTGCCCAAGAGATGCATCCTTTCATGATAATTTTTGTCCATGGTGGTTATAACCACCTATTAAGCCAATGGGTGCCTCAAAAACCTCTTCAAAATTTATGAAAACTGATTTTACTCGTCTAGTAACTGCCACTGGCGCTTAAGCGCGGGGTCTCGGCGCTTAGGCACGACCTTCTCTGTTTAACTTGTGCTTAAGCGTCGGATCTGGTGCTTAGGTACCAAAACTCTTTTGCACAATTTTTCACCTTTTTGCTCCAAATTTGATCCTTTTTCACTCCTTTAAGCATTTTTTCCATTTTTACTTGTATCTGTAAGAAAAATACAAAAGTACCTTCCATTAAAGCCAAATATCTAAAAAATAGGTATAAAAATGTGTCTAAAAACACTATATATTTTAGGTGTATCAAATTACAATTAAAAGGTAAAACTCACTCACCACCCTTGCACAACATCAACAAAACCACAATCCTCTTAATCTTCATAACTTGGAATTCAATTAAGATCAAACAACTCTTAAGTGATGGGCTTAAGCTTGAAAGATGATAATTTACTTTTCTTGAGCCTAAGATTGATGATGACATGATCTTTCAATAAGAATACATATCACTTAAATCAAATTCTTGATAATCACCATTGCACCTATCATGATTGTTAAAGGCTTAGTAGTGACCTAGGCTCAATGTCTAAACTTAATTGATCAGATCTAGAAGATGATATGATTAGTGATTAACATCTTTAAACACTACAAGCCTGACCTTAATTGCAGGCACCACAATCTTAAATGACTTAAACTTACCTTAGGGGCACCCACTAACATGACCTTTAAATGAAATATCAATTGACTAATTAAGTATCCTATCCTCATGATAATTAAATTGTCAAGTTTCACTGAGCAACGGGGTAGTCATAATTTGACCTTAAATGATTAATGGAACAATATTAATGGAACAATATGATAAGTTCGAAATGAACTTGGAATATTTCAAGAGATCTTCAAAATGATCCAGGGTCATGCCTCGAGTATTTTGAAATCTATTGGACATTCTGAAGAGCAAATTGGAGTTGCTATATTTTGTTCTAAAATAATCCACTAAGATCTTCCAAGATTTGATAAAGTCATAACTTGGGGTTTGGTAGCTAAACCTTCAGCTAAACCGTTTGGTAGCTAAACCTTCATCTAATCCTGCAATTTAAATTCCCTACAAAATTATATACATGCTTTGCAAGTACTAACCTTTCAGGTGGAGGAATGAGAAGAATCGAAAGGTACGCTTTTAAATTAATGCATTTACCTTTCTATACTTTCTGTCTCGAGCTTGCATGTTAAACAATGATGCCACCCTGCATGAAAACCAAAACTACTAGGATAGCTGCAAAACTAAAACAAAAACTAAAATCAAACAAGATAAAATTCACCGCCATAATATTCAAAATATAGGACAACTCAAAATTTAATCACAAACATCATAAAACATTAATTGTAACTAAATTAAGAGTCTCTATCGGATGATCAGGAATCCCTCAGAGGAGGTAACCTACGATTTCTAACGAGACTTCCCGCGGTCTAAATGAAAGTATGGAACACATTAGGTTGAGTTTAATAAATTCATTATGACTAAGTGAATCTGAAAGAAAATAGTGGTACCAGAACGAGGGAACCGTAGGATCCTAACTAGGGTTGCTCTAATCAATTTTAAGATGCCCCATAACATTTAATGACCTTTTCATAGAGATATCTGATTTAACATTATAACGAGACACATTAGAAAACTTAAACTCTTCACGACGAGAAGCCTGGAGCTAGCATCATGGGCAGCACGACCATCTTCAACAGCAAGAGGATCTACAATAACATATCTTTCCTTAGAATTAAATAACAAGCCATAGGATTTCAAGGTTGTCTGCCTAGTGCAACATAAATCCTCACCTTATATTTAGTCCTTTTGTATAGCTCTGCTGTACAATATAAACTCTAACTCGTCTTAGGATTTCGAGGTTGATATTCGTTACGACCTAAACCCTCACATCATCAAGGCTCTTTGTGTGATTGTTTCACACGAATGTAAGTCCTAAATAATAAAATTGACATGATGAAATATTTAAATATTCTCTCTAAAATTGAAGCCAAACTATAGGGTAGCTTGATAAGTCACCGAGGTTCTCCTCCGGATCTATGACATCACCTAGTTTTTCCTCTTTTGGATTCTGTGATAAATGTTAGCTTGATAAGTCACCGAGGTTCTCCTCCGGATCTATGACATCACCTAGTTTTTCCTCTTTTGGATTCTGTGATAAATGTTAGCTTGATAAGTCACCGAGGTTCTCCTCCGGATCTATGACATCACCTAGTTTTTCCTCTTTTGGATTCTGCGATAAATGTTCCAAATTTAAGTCATTCCCCTTTCACACCTCTTTGTCCAATATCGTTGAAAAGTCCTATCCATTTGACCTCTTTAAGGATAATATTCCTAGTTTTTCCGAACTCAGCCTAAAATAAACCCTATTTAATTATTTGTATTAAATAGGGGAACTTGTCGACAAATAAAACAGTTTCGCAGACCAAACGGGTGTCATATATTTCTTAGTTTATTTGATCGAGCCTCACCCCCAAGTCTTGTGTTTATCTTTTGGGATAGATACATAGTTTGAGGTGTAGTACTATTTCATTTGAACTATGAAAGATATGGGATCAGTTTGATTTCATATTTTTATAAACTTTTATGTATGTAAATTAAATGTCTTTCAGAAGCAGGCGACAAGATTTTGATTTCGGTAGCTGATAGCTTCCAACAGACAACTCCTTAACTAAAATTGTGCTGACATTAACTTATATGGGGACATTCCTATAGGAGTTCTATATGCAGTCCTATAATACCACAAAGTATAGTAAAGTTTGATTGACCAATCCTTTTTTGTTGGATTCACTGATTTTTCCAATATTCTTTTAATTTCATGGTTGGATAATTCAACAAACCACTTATCTAAGGATGATAAGCAGTAGCAATTTGATGGTTGATATGATATTTCTTTAATAATTTCTCTATTATTGCATTCCTTAAATGACTTCCCCCGTCAGTTATGACATCCTAAATCTATAAAATATGTTCGTTCTTATAAACTTTACAACACTTTGAACATCACATCAAGGTAAAGTAACAGCTTCTATCAATTTGGATACATAGTCTATTGTTATCAATATGTATAAATTTCTGAAAGATGGTGTATGAAAGATGGTATAAATAGTCTCATGAAATCTAATCCAAAAACATCAAATATCTCAACTTCCAACACATAATTGAGAGACATCTCATTTCTTTTAAAAATATTGCTTACTCGTTGACATAGATCACAAATTTTGATATAAACGTTAACATCTCTAAGGATTGTAAACCAATAAAATCTAGATTGTAAAGTTTGTATGTTATTTTATTAACACCAAAATGTCCCCTAAAATGAGAATTATGACTTTTTTTTTATAATTTCATAAGTTTCTTCTAGAGGCACACATCTTCGAATAATTAGATCCTTTTCTTATTTATATAAAAATAGATCCAATAATTAGATCCTTTTCTTATTTATATAAAAATGGGTCATCTCAAAAATAAGTCTTAGCTTCAGATAAAAATTTTCTTGTATGTTAATATATCATTCTATAGGGTATAATATCACTAATAATATGGTTCATAATGTCACCATACCATGGAACACACCACTTATTAATATTGAACAATTCTTCATCTAGAAAATGTTCATTAATTTCTTATTCAAAATAGAGTGGTTTTTCTAATTCAAGCCTGGACAAATGATCAGCAATTTGACTTTCAGCTCCCTTCCTATCTACTATCTCAAAGTCAAATTCTTGCAAAAGAAGAATCCATTGTGTAAGTCTTGGTTTTGCATCCTTCTTTTTCATTAAATATTTAATAACATAATGATCAGTATGCACAACACATTTAGTTCCAATTAAGTATGATTTGAATTTATCAAAAGTATATACTACTGCTAATAACTCTTTCTCAGTTGTGGTATAATTAATTTGAGCTTTATTAAGAGTTCTACTAGCATAGTAGATTACTTTAAAAATCTTGTCATGCTTTTATCATAAAACAGCTCCAATAGCATAATCACTTGCATCAAACATTAATTTAAAAGGTTTTTCCCAATTTAATGAAACAATAATTGGTGCAGTGACTAATTTTTCTTTTAATAACTCAAAATCTTTTAGGCACTCTTTATCAAAATTAAAAATTACATCTTTTTCAAGTAAATGGCATAGAGGCTTAGTAATTTTTGACAAGAGTTTATTAATTTTTGACAAGATTTTAATATATCGTCTGTAGAATCTAAAATGTCCTAAAAAACTCCTAATTTCACCTACATTTATTGGGTAAGGTAAATTAGCGATCACTTGAAGTTTTGCAAGGTCTACTTCCATACCATTTTGTGATATCGGATGTTCTAAAACAATTCCTTCTGCTACCATAAATTGAAATTTTTCCCATTTAAGGACTAAATTCTTTTCATCACAACGCTTAAGAACTTTTGATAGATGTTCTAAAATTGATTCAAATGAAGTTTCAAACACTGAAAAATCATCCATAATAACTTCAATTCCTTTTTCAATTAAATCAAAGAAAAAAACCATCATACATCTTTGAAATGTAGCAGGGGCATTACATAAACCAAAGGGCATTCTTCTAAAAGCTAATGTACCATAAGGTCTAGTAAAATTTATTTTCTCTTGATTCTCAGGAGCTATTTGTATTTGGTGATAACCAGTATATCCATCTAGAAAATAAAATTATTTATGCCCAACTAGTCTATCTAACATTTGAAATAGAAAGGGTAGTGGAAAATGGTCATTCCTAGTGGCAAAATTTAACTTTCTATAATTATGTATATTCGTCACCCTGTGACTTGTCTTATTGATATTAACTCATTATGTTCATTCATAGTCACAATCACTCCTCCTTACTTAGGAACGCAATGAATTGGACTAACTCATGCACTATCTGAAATAGGGTAGCAAATTTCAGCATCTAACACTTTCAAATTTCTTTCTTAACAACTTCTTTCATAACATGATTCAATCTCCTTTGAGGATCAACCCTGGGTTTATAACGTAGTTCTCTTCCATATGAATTCTATGCATACAACTTGAATGACTGATTCCTTTAATATTAGCAATTGTCTATCCAAAGATTTCTTATAATTCTTTAACGTTTTCATTAAACTCACTTTGTCTTCTATAATTTTGAGGAAATTATAACTAATAATGTTGAGGAATCACCTAAAAAGGCATATTTAAAATGTTCAGGAAGTAACTTCAACTCAAGTTCACGAGGATTTTCAATTGATGGACAAAAAGATTTATCTTTTTCTATTATGTCAAAAGCTTCAAAACTTTCTCGAACATAATTTGAATCTTCCTTATAAAATTTTTAAATTGATCTAATTCCTCTTCTTGCTCATGTTCTGACTCTTTCATTTTAGATTTCTCTTCAAAAGATGTTTAGAAATGACATTCATTCAGATATCTTATCACATCCATTCTGTAACATTCATCATCTTTACCTTTTCATCATCTTTACCTTTTTCTTTACCTTTTTCAGGATACTTCATTGATTTTGAAATATTAAATGTAACTATTTGATCATTAACGCGCATAGTTAATTCTCCTTTCTACACATCTATCATTACTCTTCCTGTAACTAGGAAAGGTCTCCACAAAACGATAGGTATCTCTTTATCTTTCTCCATATCTAACATAATGAAATCTATATGAAAGATAAATTGATCTACTTTCACTAAAATATCTTCTATAACTCTTTTAAGATATGTTATTGGATGATCTGCCAACTGCAGAGTTCCAGTAGTATGGGATATTCCTCCTAATCCCAATCTTTTAAATATTGATAATGACATAAGGTTAATACTTGCACCTAAATCACATAAAGCTTTCCCATAAAATTTATCTCATTTTGCACATGAAATTGTGAAGCAAACATGATCTTTAAGCTTTTTAAGAAGTTTTTTCTGAATTATGGCACTACACTCTTCACTAAGTGCAACAGTCTCGTTATCTTCAAAATTTCTTTTCCTGTTAAGAATATCCTTCAAAAACTTCACATTGCTTGGCATTTATTCTAAGGCTTCAGCAAATGAAATATTAATTGTAATCTTCTTAAAGATTTCTATAAAGTTTAAAAATTGTTTATCTAACTTTTATTGACGAAGTCTCTACGGAAATGGAGGTGGTCTCTCTAAACCTTTTGGAGCATCTTCTTTAGGCTCTTCAATTTCTTCTCTCTCTACTTCAATCTCCTTTTGAACTCTACCTTCCAACTCTTTTCTGCTTCTAAGTTAAACAGCTTTCACTTGCTCTTTATTATGATTTTTTAGATTTGCTTCTGTATTATGAGGAAGTGTTCGTTGGAATCTATTATATAATGAATTTGTTATTTGTCCCAATTGATTCTCAATATTTCTAATAGTATTTCTATTAGCAGCTCCATCACTTTGTAATTGATTTCCCATTTGTAACACCACTTCTGTAGATAACTTTTTTCCTTGAATTGTTGATTACTATTATAACTTGGAGGATAAGTAGGTCTATAATTACTATTACTATGGTTGCTCTAGCTTCCCAATGGGTTTACTTGGTTGTTCCCCCACTATTGATTATTACCCCCGAAGTATTATTCTAATTGAAGTTAGGATGGTTCTTCCAACCTGGGTTATAATAGTTTGAATATGGGTTATTCTGCTTATTGTTTATGTCATTCAAAGTTTCTAATGATGCTTAAGAATCTACCATTTGACCTAATGAATTATCTTCAATCATTGCAATTGTTTGAGAAAAATTCACTCCAAATTGGTCTAACTTCATTGAAATTATAGAAACTTGATTTACTAATATTGTAAAAGCATCAGATTCATGAATATTGGCTACTTTCTTAGGATTTACTCTCTCAGAAGACTATTGAAAATTATTAGTAGCTATCTCTTCAATTAAAGCATAAGCGCTAAGAAATGATTTTCACATTAATGAACCATCAGCATTGACATCGATAATAAATATAAGAGATCCAGCTAATCCTTTGTAAAAAGTTTGAATTATTATCCAATCTTGTATAGCATGGTGTGGACACTTTCACAATAGCTCTTTAAATCGTTCTCATGCTTTATAAATACATTCCCCTTCAAATTGACAAAAAGATGTAATATTATTTCTAAACTTCGCAGTTTTTTATGGTGGAAAATATTTATCGAGGAATTTATGTGCTAAATCACCCTAAGTTCTGATAGATCCATGTGCTAACAAATGTAACAATATCTTAGTCCTATCCCTCAGTGATAAGGGAAAACTTCTAAGTCTTATAACATCATCTGATACGCCATCATATTTAAATATAGCACATAATTTGAGAAAATTGGCAAGATGTAAATTTGGATCTTCAGTTGATGCTCCCTCAAACTGATTATTTGATACCATTTAGCTAATAACTATTTGGATAATAACAGTTTAAGCTCAAATGAATTACCACTACAGTAGGTTTTTGAATACTACAATGAAGTTCATCCACCGTACGGTTTGCATAATCTCTTAAAGGTCTAAACTCTTGATAAAATTCAGCATTTTGATTATTTTGATTTGTAAATTCTTGAATTTTTTTGTGTTTTACTGTATTTTTTATTTTTAAAATTTTTATAATAGTTCTTTCTAATTCAGAATCGTAGGGCACAAGCCTTATAGAACTTGAACTACACATACAT
The DNA here is from genome assembly GCF_001263595.1 of Phalaenopsis equestris. Lineage (NCBI taxonomy): Eukaryota > Viridiplantae > Streptophyta > Magnoliopsida > Asparagales > Orchidaceae > Phalaenopsis > Phalaenopsis equestris. The sequence goes on along the minus strand of NW_018165649.1, from coordinate 31,780 downwards.
TACTACAAAACACATAAAATATAAAATCACACAAACAAGAACTTTATATAAAAACAACACTACAACATTCCTATAATAGATCTAAAGATTTAAATAAGACTTTCTAAAAATAGAAATTTGCTTTCTAAAAATTCCTTCAAAAAATTTTATATTTGTCCACGGCAACGTGCAACAAAAACTTGATCCTGATTTTCTACGATAATACGATGTATGCAAATATAATCTTAATGCTTCCTTACTTATAATTTTTACTTTGCAACAGTGCCAAAAACTTGATCACCGGCAACAGCTAGGCAAAAATTTGACTTTGAAACAAAAAAAAGAATATAATTATTATATTTAAATATGAGATACTATGCAAGTATACGTATCGTTATCAAGTAATACAAGACTTTTTGATTAAGCCTCAAATATCAAACACACAAGGACAAAAGACAATATACAACTAAAATCAGAAGAAATTAGATAACAAATTCTACTTAGCAAAATATTCTTACTCAAATATTAGATGTTATAATAGGAATGAAAATTCATTTCTTTTAGTAATTTTTGCTGAATTAAAGTAAAGTAAACAACTAACTAAACTTTACTAGATATTTGTAAAATAAAGGCAACATAAATAAAATATCATTTTTTCTATTTTGAATCAGTAACTAGTATAAGAATTCTGTTGTGGAAATATTCAAATTGTGTTATGCCAAATAGGAGCAATAGTATTCTTTACTCTTACTAGAGATACTGTAAAGAACATTGACTAATTTAAAATTTGAATAATCTTAAAGATGGATTAGATAGGAAAGATAATAGCTCTCACTCTAGATTTCCCTCTTCTCCCTCAACTTAGGGGCTAATATCTCATATCAAAACCTAAAACTTTAAACTAAATTAGGGGTTTTAGTCTGTCACTTCAAAGTCCTCTAATTCTACTCCTTTCAAAGTTTATTTTCCTATTTATTTGCACTCAACCATATGAATTACATTCTCATCCATACAATCTCATGTGATTCTTACCGTTAGTTGACTAAGACAATACCGTCTCAGACCTTACATGTTCTCACAACAAATATTAACATCTTAATTTGATAAATCAAGAAGTAAATGAATCAAGAAGAAAATGAAGTACAAGGTTTAAAATCATCACAACTTATTCCTACATTAAAAATTAATATTTCACATAACTTCTATCCAATACTTAATACCCTCCAATACTTAATCACTTATCGTTTTAAGGAAAAAGATAAAGAAAACTACTCATAATTCATGGAGAAAACACAACCAAACTTAAGTTTAAAAGTAGAAATCATGCTAACAAATAAGAAGTCTAAATTAAAACCAAATGTAGTCACAAAGATAAAAACTTATCTCAAATCATCTCGACCAAACTCTTGAAGTTTCTTTGAATCTCTTTCTTCCCTTACAATACAAACTCTAACTCAAAATAAAAAGAAAAGGGGGCGGCGACGTGTGTAGAAAAGTCTCTCAAAAAGAAGAAAAGAGAGAGAGAGAGAGAGTTCTTCAATCCAAGTCCTCTTTTATAAATTTCCAAAATGTGTCTTGGTGTCTCTTCAAAATGTGTCCACATTTAATGAATCTTCTAAGAGTTGTCTGCTTTCAAAATCTAATTGAATGTATTTCGTGTCCATTAATTATTTCCCACGTATTCATCAAGGGTTGCTTCAAACACCTCTTCAAAACTTTGTCCAAATTCAATGAATCATCGAGTAACTACTTTTGGCACTTAAGCGTGAGGTATTTGGCACTTAGGCGCGACCTTCTCAGTTTTACTGACACGTAAGCGCCAGTTTTGGACACTTAGGTGTCAGAATTCTTTTGCACACCTTCTTCATTTTTGCTTCAAATTTGATCCTTTTTCACTCCTTTCACCATTTTTCATCCATCTGATTGTACATGAATGAAAAACACACAAATATATTCTATTAAAGTGCAATATCTAAAAAAAAGGTATAAAAATGTGTACATAAAAATTATATATTTTTGGTGTATCAATGCCCATGACCTTCTGTCATCCAGGGGCCATTATTTTTTATCTACTTAGTAGATGTGTTTAGCTTATCTTGACCAGAAGATTCTTGTTAGAAGTCATGGGTTGCGTCGTCCAAGAGATCTTCATATACTCGAAGGTTAGTTATTTTTGTTTTTTCATGTTGCATTTGGTTGTATTTGTTCATTAAATGTTTAGTGTACAATTTAATGTGTTTCAAATTTTATGGGTTGAGCAGTTTTATCTTATTTGATTTTTAATCAAAAGGATTTTCTATAATTGGTTTAATTTTAATATGATTGTCTTTAATTTGTTTGACCTTTATCATGGTTTGTTTTCTTTTTATGATGACCTAGTCTAGATCCTATGGTTTCTTTATCCCATGGTTGTTAGGGTTTGTGGTTTGCCTGGTTACAAGTAACCATAGGATTCCTTGTTAGCTACCATTGGTTAAACAACCTATATCCTCCACACTGAACCAGCATTTGATAGATTATCCAACCCCGAGCAATCTGAGTTATTGGTGGGGGTTCGGTCCGTTAGCTGGTCTCGAAAAGAAAGTTGAGAGATCGGTTCTAGCGTCGAACAGGTTTTCTGACCAGAGTTAGTTTAAGTATATTTAAGTTTATGTTTTATTGAATTTTATTTTATGGTTCACTTTAAGTTTTAATGACTGACAAATTTTATGGATTACACTATATTTTTCAAATGAGTTTACATTGTAAGGTTCATTATGTTGGTTTGATGTTTTAATTATTCGTTCAACACAATTGTTTTTTTATTCATATTGTTTTACTTAGTATACATAAGAGCCTTATGGTGGGTATTTCTATAAATTCATATTCTTTCTCAATGTTTATTAGGCTATTTCTTTGATTTGGTTTGGGTTGACTTTAACTTTAGGAGAAAGGTTGATTCTTTCTTTTGTTAATCCATATGCTATGTTATGAAGAAAAGTGTGTTTAATAACTTCCAAGAAGAGATTATAAACACTCCTTAAGTTTATAGTTAGGCTTATAAATTTTAGAGCTTTAGTTTTTTTTATGGGTTTTTATTCCTTAAAATAGGCAATTTTGAGAATTTACAAACATGCCTTTAACTATTGTTGATTAATTTTATTTAACTATCTAATTTTGTTTGAGTTATTATAAAATTCATTTATGAAGTATTAATTAAGTGAAGAAATGCATAATTACAATTTGCAGTAATTACACTTACAACCTTCAATAATCGATTTCATTTACCTCACAAATGGGTTTCTACATGAATTTTCTTCATTAAAAATGATTTTTAAGGTTTGAGGATTTCCAAGTCCAGCCTTAGGGTATATTTGTAATTTTCCTAAATCATTCCTATTTTTAATGAGCTTTAATTTGGCGGGTTGATAAATTATTCATAAACATTATTCAGAGGTTAAATTTTTTTTAATTTTATTAATGGGATCATTTAACTTTTATGTGTTAGAGATTTTTTTTTTGGTTTTTGAAATGCAAGATTGTCCCAGAGGGCATTTTTGTAATTTACCAAATTCCCTCAAGCTTAAGGGTTCGTTTGGGCCAACTTATAACTGCGGGGGGCGTTTTCAAAATGTTGCTGTACCGTTTGGTTCGAGCGTTTCGCCAGTTTATTCGAAATTGCGTTTGAGTTTTTACATTAAACGCGGGCCGCGGGTCGATCCCCACGCCCAGCCCGCGGGCCGCGTTTTAGAATAATCAGTTTATCCTAAAACACACAAGCTACCCTAAACGGACCCTAAGTTGGTTTTATCTTTTGTGAGTTCGCAAATCTCCGTGAATGTTTTAACCTCCTGATTTTTTTTTAATTCAGATTAATTAAATTCTTTTCAGGTGTAGTTTTCATAATTTTTGGATAATTATGTAATTATCATTTTATTATGCAGTTTTACCATTTAAGTTGCTAATTAGCTTTTTTTAACTCTGTGTTTAGATTCATTAGGACTTATTACTAGGATTTCTAAGCTGATTCATTCTGTTTTGATTAGATTTGGAGACGAACTGGCTAAGTGGCAAATTTTCACATTTACAAATATACTCTCCATGCGTTTCATGCAATTTTTAATTTCTAGGGGTTGGAATTAATATTTTAATTAGCAAATAAAGCGCTTTTAATTTTTTTCTTGATTTTTATATGAGTTTATATTTTTCTAACTTTGATATCAATTTTTTTAAAATATTTTTTTTAGTATTTTTTAATTTTTTTAAAGAACTTTGAGGGAATTTTATTAATATAAAAAAAAGACATGCAAAGTAACCGAAAAAATATCACACAGTAAAGAAAATCTTGGGAATCCTACTTAAAAACATACAACTCACTTGAACATAAAAGTAAAATAAAAAAATATTACATCCAGACGGCCAACTACTGGGTGCGATATCGCTCTGCTCTGATGTATATGGTGACTTCACGCTCGTTGGTTGGCCGTCCGAACGTTTGGTATCCCGATATGAACTTTTCTCTAGTAAAACACATAAAAAGCAACCCAAGGCAACTGCGGAATAGAGCAAATCAAACCATGTCAACAAAAATAGCCAAAGAAAACCCCAAAACCAAAAAAGCAAAAAAGAGGGAAGTAAAACTTGTGCATAACGAATGTAAGCTTGTAATAGCCGATTAAATATCAGAAAAATAATTAAAAGAAAAAGTATTCAATTAAACTTAATTGATTAGAAAGTTAAACCAGCGGCCTAAGAGGTGTCCATCCAAAACGAGTGAAAAACCAGCTGCAACGAGCCAAACGAATTAGATAAAAAAAAGATAGAACCTTACTCCCAACATTAAGTAGCACCATCCCATAACTCCAACATGCAATGGTACAAGTCAACATACACCACACCCCACAAACTCGAGCGATTATTCCGTTCGGACAAAGGATGCAAATTGCGTCCAGTGTCCAATCATAAATTTTTTTCTTAAAAAAAAAGTGGGACCCACTGACATATACTTTTTGTATGGGAGTGTTTTGATTAGTTCACCGTACTCAGTTCTACGTATGATGAACGCATGTAATAATTTTTTTCACAAACTCACTAACGCATGCTAAAAATTGACACTCGATAAGAGAAGACAATCTTTAGTTGTAATGGATAAAACTAAAGAAGAAGTTATAGAAGTAAGAAGGAATTCTCAAAAAATGCACTGCGAGCCTTCATAAAATTGGTAAAATAGCCCTTAGATAAGGCCAAAAGAATGAGGCCACTTGAAACAAAAAATAAATTAGAACTAGCATGAAAATTCTATGGACAACGGAAACTGAAAGCTACATAAAGACTAAAAAGGTTAGAAAAACCATAACAGATGTCCAACTAAGAGAGAAAATTCCTTGGCAACAAAAAACCAAAAGGCTTTAATCGAAGCAAGTGATAAAGTTGCTCTATCAAGTGATTTAATATATGGATAAACATACTCAAAACCATATGTCTAAACTACAAGGAGAAGATTAAGAAAATCTTAGGGAAGACAAATTTATACCCTAAATTGTCTTTTTCCCCCCTTTTTTTTGATGATGTAAGTGCATAAAAACAATACCAATAAAGGAACAATAATTCTCGAAAAATAGCACCCAAAGCCTAGCATGTGATAAAGAACAACACCTAGCTCCCAACATATGACTAGAAATTTTCATTAATAGGTATATTACAAAAATAGACGACAACATCCAGAAGAACATAATGAAGAGTTAATGTATTCTAAGGTAAGGCAGAGCCTTTTCCAAAAAGGTTAAGCCTTTAAGATATCTTTGGAGTTCATGATCTTGAATGAGTTTAATATTGGTCATCATTGCAACAGTTTTTGCCAATAATTTCGTGCAAGCACTCCCTTCTCGAAAGATATGGGAAATTTTGTAATTATTCCTATGTAATAAATCATGAATGCCACGAAATAAGCAATAAAGCTTAAAATTTTAACTCTTCCCTTCTTTAAAAGAAGTAATTAGATTCATAACCAACTTGGCATCATGTTCAAGCAAAGCATTTGTAATTCCCATAGAAATTACTAACTCAAGTCTATATATAAAGGCATATAATTCTGCAAAGATGGTCGATATGTTTTTAACCGGACTAGCAAAGTCAATAATAACATTCCCCTAGTGGTCACAAAGTAAACCACTGATGCAACTAGCAAAATTATTAAGAGACCCATTTATGAGCGGGTTGTTGCGGCAGCCACAACAATAATATACTTCAAGGTAGTTAATATTTCTTTAAATATTTATAGCTGGCACTCATAGCGATTTAAGGTATTATTTATCTATTTTAAATGTTTGCTAGGATGCTAACGCAACTATACGTATCACAAAAGTAATATAAGGCTCTAATGGAGTCCTAAGTATTGATCCCACACTGAAGTTTGGAATTCTTATAATATTAACTCAAAGAAACTCAATCTAAAAAGCAAGAAACTTAACTAGGAATGCAGGTCGAAATCTATGTTTTTAATCTAAATAAATTATATCTACTACTCTTATCTCTAAACTCAAAGTAAATTTTAATATCACTGAACTATGTATTATGAAGAAGAGTTTAAATTTTAGAAAGTATTCTTCCCCTTGCACTGAGATTATAATCAGTGAATAATTCAAATTGTAATAAATTATATTGTGCCAAATAGGAGCATACCTATTCCTACCCTCTTACAGGTGCATAAAAAATATTGGCTAATCCAGAGTCAAGTTCCTAAATCCTTGGTTAGGCTGGGAAGATACTAGCTCTCACTCTAGAGTTCACACTATCCCTCTTTCTGGAGGCTTGGTCTTAGGTTCTCAACTTCTAGATCAAATTGAAGGTTTTAGGCTGTCACTCTAGAATCCTCAATTTACACCAACCAAAACTTATTTCTCTACTTATTTGCACTTAACCACATGGACATTTGCACTTAACCACATGGACAACATTCTCATCCATGAGATCAAATGTGATTCTTACTTAGTTGAGAAAATCATAGCCCTTTTTGGATCATTATATTTCATAACAGATTTTAAATTAACAATTGGCCAAATTGATTAAGTAAATGAAGTTCAAAATTAGAATCATCACAATTTTGAAATTAAGCCACTTCTAAACAATCTCAATTATAAACATGATTATTTCTCATTGCAAGGAGAATGACAAAGCAAACTACTCAGATCTTATGAGGAAGATACACCAAAACATGAAGTTATATATAAAAATAAGTTTACACAACAAAAATAAGTAAAGTACAAACTACTTATCTCAATATTCTTCCCAAGCAAATCTTTTGAAGTTTCTTTGAATCACTTTCTCTCCTTACAATATCACTCAATTCTCTCTTATAAATGTAATGAAGCAGAAATCTCTCACTTCCCCTTACCTCTTACAATTTTAAAAGACAATCTTTTCTTTTCGCTTTTTCAGTTACTCTCCTCTTCTCCTCCTTTTGCTGCCCCTTTTTCAATAATAAAATCACAATTATATACTATAGGGCCGAATTTCGAAGAGTGACCTATGTTACCCTTTAAAAAGTCATTCAAATTTAATGAATTTTCGAAGAAACCGTTTATGGCCCCTAGGCACCTAATTGTGGTTAAACTCATTAACATTTGGATATATCAGAACATTTGGAGATTTATCACAAAAAGTCTTATCAAAATATTTCCCATCTTCAAAAACTGCTAAGTATAGAAATGATATCACATCTTTTTATTAGTTTGAAGGGGAATCAATTTATGAACTTGGGAAAGATTTAAAGACCTCCTTAGAAAGTGTCTGCACCATGTATTACCAGATTGGTTAATAATTCAAACTTTTTATAATGGGTTGGTTGGATCTCTTAGATCAATAATTGACGCTGCTGCTAATGGATCATTAATATCAAAACCATTCGATGAAGCATTTTCATTAATTGAAGGGATGACTATTAATAATTTTCAATGGCTCTCTGAAAGGGTAAATCCAAAAAGAGTAGCTAGTATTCATGATTCTGATGCAATATTTATGTTAGCTGCCTAAATAGCTGCTATATCGAAGAAAATAGATCAATATGGAATTAATTATTCTCAGAAAGCACCTATACTTTAGGAAAACTCATTAAGACAAATGATAGAATCTCAATCTTCTTATGAGACTTTAAATGCAAAAAAATAATCATTCTAATAACCCTTATGCCAATTATTATAATCCTGGATGGAAGAATCATCCAAATTTTAGTTGGAGTAACAATAACTTTAATGTTGCAAATCTGCAATGGGGAAGCAATACTACTAACCCATTTGAAAACTCCAACAATCATGGGAATCAAGCTTATTAACCTTATTACTCCCTAGGATTTAATAATTTGCAGATTAAGGAGAAAAAGCTATCATTGGAAGAATTGATATTGCAAATGGGCAGTCAATTACAAAGTCAAAGAGCAGCAATCAGAAACATGGAAAATCAATTGGGATGTATTGCTACCACTTAGCAATAGACCTCCAGGAACATTTCCTAATAATGTTGAAGTAAATCCGAAAGATCAGAATAAGGAGAAAATTAAAGATATTCAACTAAGAAGTGGAAAAGAATTAGAAAATAAATTTCAACAACAAGTTGAAGTTGAAAAAGATGAGGTGAAAAATGAAAAATCTAGTGAAGATTTTCATTTTGAGGCAGAAAATCCTATTAAACCAATGAAAAAACTATAGAAAGACCAGCACCTCCATTTCCTCAAAGTTGAAGTAGAAACTCAAAGATAATAAATTTTCAAAATTTTTGGAAATTTTGAGGAAATTAACAATAAAAATTCCATTTGTTGAAGCTTTGGAAAAAATATCAAGCTATGTGAAGTTCATGAAGGATATACTTAATAAGAAAAGGAAGTTTGTAGATAATGAGACTGTTGCACTCAGTGAAGAGTATAGCGCTATAATTCAGAAAAAAGCTTGTTGAAAAACTTATAGATCCTGGAAGTTTTACAATTCCTTGTACTATTGGAAAACAATTTTATGGAAAAGCTTTATGTGATTTAGGAGCCAGTATTAATCTTAGTTGTTATCAATTTTCAAAAGGTTGAGCTTAAGAGATATTTCACCTACTATTGTAACTCTTCAGCTCTTCAGTTAGCTGATCGTTTGTAGCTGATCGTTTGATTACCTACCCTAAAGAAGTTATAGAAGATGTTTTGGTAAAGGTTGATAAATTTCTCTTTCTGTAGATAAATTTATTTTTCCCTTGAACTTTATTATATTAAATATGGAGGAAGATAAGGAAATTTCTATCATTTTAGGAAGACCATTCTTAGCCACTTGAAGAGCTTTGATAGATGTGCAGAAAGGAGAACTAACTATGAGAGTTAGTGATCAAGAGGCTACATTTAATATTACAAAATGAATGAGATACCCTGTAAAAGAACAAGAGATTGAATGCTTCAAAATAGATATTAACAAATATTTAAGCCATGAATATTTTAAGAAGACTTTGGAAAGTGAATTTGAAAAGGAATATATGAAATATTGATACACCTAAATATAAAGTGTTTTTAGACACATTTTTATACCAATTTTTGAGATATTGCACTTTAATGGAAGGTATTTTTGTGTTTTTCTTGTAGATACAAGTAAAAAAAGGCACCCATTGGCTTAATAGATGGTTGTAACCACCATGGATGAAAATTATCATGAAAGGCTGCTTCTCTTGGGCAAATACATCGAATCAAGACA
>NW_018165649.1:21801-22088 GCF_001263595.1 Phalaenopsis equestris | reverse complement strand
AAGACACATTTTGAAGAGATCCCAAGGCACCTCTTGGAAAACTATAAAAGAAAGAAGAGAGGACTTAGAAAAGAGTCCTGAAAGTATTGGCAAGTATTGAAAGTTCTTCTCTAGAGAGTCAGTTAGAAGAGATTTTAGGAACCACTTTTTATTTACTTTATCCTTTTTGTTATTTTATTTTGAGTGATTGTAAAAGAGAAGAGATTTAAAGGAACTTCAAGAGTTTGGTGGAGGACTTGAGATAAGTTTTTATCTTTTTGTTTTAGACTACTTTTGGTTTTAATCAA
>NW_018165649.1:20423-21682 GCF_001263595.1 Phalaenopsis equestris | reverse complement strand
AATGATGGAAGAAGTTGTGATGATTTAAATCCATGCACTTCATTTACTTCTTGATTTGACCAATCCATATGTTAAAATTTATTGTGAGAATATGTAAGTATCGAGCTGGTATTGTCTCAATCAACAATTGAAAAGAATCACATGAGGTTGTATGAATGAGAATGTAGTTCATATAATTGAGCGCAAATAAATATGGAAATATTCATTGATGGGTGTAGTGTTAGAGGACTTCAAAGTGATAGGTTAAAGCCCCTTACTTGGTTTATTATTTTAGGTTCTGATACGAGAATGTTAGCCCCCAGTTGGAGGGAATCAAGGGAACTCTAGAGTGAGAGCTAGTATCTTCCCTGCCTAGTCAGTATTCAGAACTATTTAAACTTTAAATTAGCCGATGTTCTTTATAACATCTCTAGTAAAGGTAAAGAATATTATTGCCCCTATTTGGCACAACACAATTTGCATACTTCCACAACAGAATTCCTATACTTATTACTGATTCATGATAAGAAGAAAAATATTTTCATATTAAGTACTTTTCTTCTACAAAAACTTTAGTTATCTTTTTAAGTTGTTATTATTTCATTAAAATATCAAATATACCAAAAATATTTAAATTTTAAATTCCTACAAAAATCATTTTTAGTTTAAGTAATTATCATTTTAAAAATAGAAAAAATTTCTAAAAAGTGCATATTGCATAATCTTCCCTGTAAGTTCGATATTTAGGTCTTAATCAAAAAGTCCTATATTACTTGATAATGATATGTCTACTTGCATAGTGTCCCAATATAAATATATATAAATGAAAAATTTAAATTCTTATTTTTCTTCAAGATCAAGTTTTTGGTTTTTTTGAAAAATAAGAAAATATAAGTGAAAAATACCATTAGAATTATTGTTATACTGTGCATAAGCATTAAGTAGGGGATCAAGTTTTTGGCATCGTTGCTGGGGAAGAAAACTAAGTAAATTTATATTATTAGAAAGTCTTATTTAAACTTTAAATATTGTATCTTATTTTGTACGTTTAATTTTATTTTATTTTATTTTATGTTAGTGTATGTGTAGTTCAGATTCTGAAGGACTAGTGCCCTATGATTTTGAATTAGAAAGAACTATTAGAAAAATCAGAAAAACCAAAAAAAATAAAAAATCTTGAAAAATCCAAAAAAAATACAGAAATGGGAAATCAAAATGATCAAAATGCTGAAATTCATCAAGAGTTTAGACATTTAAGAGATTATTTTAAGAGATTATGC
>NW_018165649.1:16838-20310 GCF_001263595.1 Phalaenopsis equestris | reverse complement strand
TCACCAACTGAAGATCCAAATTTACATCTTACTAATTTTCTAGAATTGTGTGCTACAATTAAATATGATGGTGTTTCAGATGATGCCATAAGACTTGGGTTATTTCCTTTCTCACTGATGGATAAAGCTAAGATGTGGTTGAATTTGTTACCATCTGGATCTATCATAACTTGGGGTGATTTAGCATAAAAATTCCTTGCTAAATACTTTCCACCATAAAAAACTACGAAGCTTAGAAATGATATTATATCTTTTAATCAGTTTGAAGGGGAATCTATTTATGAAGCATGGGAACGATTTAAAAAACTCTTAAGAAAGTGTCACCACCATGTCTTACAAGGTTGGTTAATATTTCAAGCCTTTTATAATGGATTAATTGGTTCTCTTAGATCTATTATTGATGTCGCTACTGGTGGTTCATTGAGGTCAAAACCATTTCATGATGCTTATGCTTTAATTGAAGAGATGGCTACAAATAATTTTCAATGGCCTCTAAGTGGGTGAATCCAAAGAAAGTAACCAATATTCATGAAACCGATGCATTTACTATGTTAGCAATTCAAGTTGCTGCAATTTCAAGGAAGTTAGACCAATTTGGAATGAATTTTTCTAAACCAATTTCCATGATTGAAGAGAATTCATTAAGAAAAATGTTAGATTCTCAAGCATCATTAGAAACTTTGAATTCCATAAATAATAAACAAAATAACCCATATTCCAATTATTATAACCTAGGTTGGAAGAACCATTCCAACTTTAACTAGAATAACAATTCGGGTGGTAATAAGCAACAATGGGGGAACAACCAAGTAAACTCATTGGGAAACTGGAACAACCAAGGGAATAATAATTATAGATCTACTTATCCTCTAGGAATCAACAGTAATACACAATTTAAGGATAAGAAGTTGTCTATAGAAGAAGTGGTGTTACAAATGGGTAATCAGTTACAAAGTTAAGGAGCTACAATTAGAAATATTGAGAATCAACTTGGGCAAATCACAAGTTCATTAAGTAATAGTTCCTAAGGAACACTTTCTAGTAATACTGAATCAAAAACAAAAGACCAGAATAAAGAGCAAGTTAAAGTCGTACAACTTAAAAGCGGAAGAGAGTTGCAAGGTAGAGTTCAAAAAGAGATTGAAGTAGAGAGAGAAGAAATTGAAGAATCAAAAGAGGACGCTATGAAAGATACTGAAAGACCTATTTCTCTGAAAGACCTATTTCTCCCTATTTCTCCGCCGAAAATTGATTTATAAAAACCACCACCTCCATTTCCTCAGAGACTTCGACAACAGAAGTTGGATAAGCAATTTTTAAAATTTCTGGAAAAATTTAAGAAGCTTATAATGAATATTCCATTTGCCGAAGCCTTAGAACAAATGTCAAGCTATGTAAAGTTTACTCAACAGAAAAAGGAAGTTTGTAGATAATGAGACTATTTCACTTAATGGGGAGTGCAGTGCTATAATTCAGAAGAACCTTCCTGAAAAGCTTAAAGATCCTGGTAGCTTTACAATTTCAGGTGCAACAGGAGACATATTTTATGGGAAAGCTTTATGTGATTTAGGTGCAAGCATTAACCTTATGTCATTATCAATATTTAAAAGATTGAGATTCAGAGAAATAACCCCTACTACTGTAACTCTACAATTAGCAGATTGTTCAATAATCTATCCTAAAGGAGTTATAGAAGATGTCCTAGTGAAAGTGGATCGATTTATCTTTCCTGTTGATTTCATTTTGCTAGATATGGAGGAAGCTAAAGAGATACCTATCATTTTGGGGAGACCTTTCTTAGACACAGAAAGATCAATGATAGATGTACAGAAACGGGAATTAATAATGCATGTTAATGATCAAATTGTTATTTTTAACATTTTAAAATCAATGAAATACCCTGCAAAAGGTAAAGATGATGAATGCTATAGAATGGATGTAATAAGATATCTAAGCGAATGTCATTTCAAGACTATTTATGAAGAAACATATGAAGAAAAAGATTTGGAACACAAGCAAGCAGATGAATTAGATCAATGTGTAAACCTTTTTAAGGAAGATTCAAGTTTTGTTCAAGAAAGTTTTGAAACTTTGGACACGATAAATAAAGATAAATCATTTTGTCCATCTATTGAAAAACCTCCAAAACTTGAGTTAAAATTACTTCCTGAACATTTAAAATATGTCTTTTTATGAGATTCCTCTACTTTACATGTTATAATTTTCTTGAAGTTAACAAAGGAAGAAGAATAAAAGCTGATGAAAATTCTAAAAAAATTTAAGAAAGCCTTCGGATGGACAATTGCTAATATTAAAGGAATCAATCCTTCAATTTGTATGCATAGAATTAATCTGGAAGAAAACTGCAAACCCAGAGATGATCTATAAAGGATATTAAACCCTATTATGAAAGAGGATGTTAAGAAAGGAATTTTAAAGTGGTTAGATGCTGGAGTTATATACCCTATTTCAGATAGTGCATGGGTTAGTCTAATTCACTGTGTTCCTAAGAAAGGAGGAGTAACTATAACTGTGAATGAGAATAATGAGTTAATACCTGCTAGACAAGTTACAGGGTGGAGAATATGCATTGATTATAGAAAATTAAATCTTGCCACTATGAAAGATCATTTTCTACTACCCTTTCTAGATCAAATGCTAAATAGACTAGCTGGGCACAAATACTTTTGTTTTTTGGATGGATATACCGATTATCACCAATTCAAATATCTCCTGAGGATCAAGAGGAAACAACATTTACCACTCCTTATGGTACTTTTGCTTTTAGAAGAATGTCTTTTGGTTTATGTAATACCCCTGCTACATTTCAAAGACGTTTGATGGCAATTTTTTGTGATTTAATTGAAAAAGGGATTAAAGTCTTTATGGATGACTTTTCAGTGTTTGGAACTTCATTTGACTTGTGTTTAAAACATTTACCTAAAGTTCTTAAGCGCTTTGAATAAACAAATTTAGTCCTTAACTAGAAAAAATAACAATTTATGGTAGCAAGAGGAATTGTATTAGGTTATCAAATATCAAAAAATGGTATGGATGTAGATCCTGTTAAATATCAAGTGATCACTAATTTACCTTATCCAACAAATGTAAGGGAAATTAGGAGTTTTTTAGGACATGTTAGATTCTACAGGTGATATATTAAGAACTTTTCTAAGAATGCTAAGCCTTTATGTCATTTACTGAAGAAAGATGTAATTTTCAATTTTGATGAGGAATGCTTAAAAGCTTTTAAATTATTAAGAGAAAAATTAATCACTGCACCAATTATAATTTCACCAAATTGGGAAAAACCTTTTGAACTTATGTGTGATTCAAGTGATTATGTTATTGGAGTTGTTTTAGGACAAAGATATGATAAAATTTTCAAAGTTATTTACTATGCTAGTAAAACTCTTAATAAAACTCAAATATATTATACAACAACTGAAAAAGAGTTATTAGCAATAGTATA
>NW_018165649.1:14624-15672 GCF_001263595.1 Phalaenopsis equestris | reverse complement strand
ATGAGGGGGAATTAGGCCTATAAATAGAAGGGTTTTGTGAAGGAATTTCACCCCAGATTATTTTTAGCCCTAAAAGTCTAAGAAAGAGAGAGATTTAGAGAAAATGTCTTCATTGGAGATGGATTTGAAGAATAAGGAAGAAGCCATGAGGAAGAAGTTCATTATTCAAAGTGCACAGGAGATGTATAATGGTTTCTTAGCCGTTAGTATTGAAGGGATATGGGAGAAGATCAACCAGATGGAGAATACTATATATGTATTAGAGACTAAGGTGCTTGAATTGCATGCTCATCTAGAACATATTGGGTGGCAACTTAAGATGCAATTCATCCATATCAGTTATGTAGAGGAAGTTGATAGGGCGATGTTCTTTAAGAAAAAGTGGATTGAAGATGATAGTATTAAATCTTGTCATCACCGTCCATTTTATCAACTCTATATTCCTGGAGAGACTACTGAGAGACAAGAATTCGTTCCTTCTAATGAAGAGTGGCATTAAGTTAAGTGTTAGTAATTGTGTGTTTAGAGTCATGTTTTTAATTTTGTTAGTGTTTATGTCTTATGTTTAGTGTTTGTGTCACTTATGTGTTTAATTGTAAATGTGTGTTAAGTGTTTTGTACTTAGGAAAATTTTCTCATCCAAGACTATTTGGAGAGAGAACAAAGTGTTGAGATGTTTGGACTTATTGTAAATGTGTGTTAAGTGTTTTGTACTTAGGAAAATTTTCTCATCCAAGACTATTTGGAGAGAGAACAAAGTGTTGAGATGTTTGGACTTATTGTAAATGTGTGTTAAGTGTTTTGTACTTAGGAAAATTTTCTCATCCAAGACTATTTGGAGAGAGAACAAAGTGTTAAATGTGTTTGTAATTGTTTGTGAATTAATATATGTTTATTTTTGTTAAAATTTGTGTTATGTTTAACCTCAAAATTTGTGTTATTTGATGGAGAATTTTGAGAGAGAAGGGGGTTATAAGAAGTAAAAATAGTTATTTAAGTGTTATGAGACTATTTAGGGGTGGTTTACTTAGGCTAATAGTGCATTTTA
>NW_018165649.1:10459-14522 GCF_001263595.1 Phalaenopsis equestris | reverse complement strand
GAGAGGAGGGTGCTAAGCCGCCACTTACCCCCGTTTAAGCACCGGTTCACGAAAACCGATTTGCAAACGGTTAAAAGTGAATTTTTGGTTCAAAAATGCTATTTTTTAACTCCTCTTATCGTCTTTCCCAACTTGAGTTTGCAATTTTGAGGGCTAGGGCAAGTGAAATTTGGAGATTTCTTGGTGGAATCAAGTGAGATTTGCTAGATCCAAGTTCCTTGAGGTAAGAACTTTACTTCTATGCAAAAATTTTAGATTTTCACCTTACATTTTAAGCACATTTTGAAAATTTACTATTCATGGTGACAAGTGAAGAAAAATATATGGAAATTTCTTGCAAAGTTTAGTCAGTGCTTTCGGAAGTTTAGTTTAGTGATTTAAACTTGATTTTTAAAGTTATTTTTAGAATTTATCAAATTTGTAGAATTGCACCAAGAATGAAAAGGAGCAAATGAAAAAACCCATTTGATTTGAGCAAATTTATCAGTTCAAAAGCTCAGAATCAATATAGTGATGCTCTACAGTCTTGAAAATAGATTCAGAAGCGATGATCAGAAGCGAGGATGTAAGAGTCCAGGTGGAGAAGTGGAAGACCTGATAGTCTGCTGACAGTGGGAACAGCTCTGTTGTTTCTCTGTTGTCGTTGTAATTTGTGTTGTAAGGGAGTTTTATTCAAATCGCCCAGAGGCTGAGGGCGATCGAGTTATGGTTCGAGGGAAGTTGGTACCTTTTACTCCATAGGTAATCAACTTGTTTAACCATTTACCAACGGAGACTTTGTGTTTTTATGTGAATTATAGTCCTATAGAAGCATAAAATTGGACGAGATCATATCTTATTTGACTGTTGGAAGAGGACTCTAGAAGATTACAAATGAGAGGAGAGTAAATTTTCTAACGTCAAAGTTGTGTGCACCATCAAAGGCTTGGCATTGTTTTATTTTTGCTCGTCTGCTTCCTACAAATCATCTCAGTGAAGTGACTAGAGAGAGCGATGTTGAATTATTGTATTCAGGAGGGAAAGCCCATCAACATAGGGGCTTTGATCTATTAAACTATCATCAGTTCAGCTACTACTGCTACTACTGCAGGTATGAGATTTGCTTCCTTGATATTTTCTTTATGCGAGCAGGCTGGAGTAAAGTATGATAATTGGGAGGAAGTTTTGTTGCCTCTGAAGCCCATTACGAAAGTGAATGTGAAGACTTATTCAGAGCATTCGATTTTTGGCTGGAGAGGAGTATTTTCCAGGAGCTATGGATTAGAGAAGTTTTCTACATCTACCTCTGCTGCATCTTCATCAAAACCACTTAATCAAGACCATCAACTTCACATGCCTCTACATCTCGATTTGAGTCAACTGAGACTCAAGTGCAGTTATTACAGAAGATGATGACTCATATCCACTTTACCGAAATCTAGAACATTTTGCTGAGCATACAAATAAGTATAATAGTAGAAAGAGTGACTTTGAGGAGAAATTATTCCCAGCTCTGGAGGGCCTCATTAGAGGTGACCCAGGAGTAGTATTTCCTCAATATCCTCAATATTCTTTAATTATCCTGACTATGAGCCTAAAGAAAAATGGTATAGTAGTGATTCTGAGAGTGGAGAGGAGTAGAGATGAGAGATGATGTGTTGGACTTGATTTGGTTTGATGCATTGTTACGTTTGTGTTTTGTTATGGACTCTGTGATGTAATACCACTACAGATGCAGTTATGTGATGTTGTGGACTATGTTTTATGTTTTTATGTTGTGTTTTGAATTTTTGTTGTGTTTTGAATTTTTATGTTCTTTTGTTGTTGTGATTGTTGTGTTAGATATTATTTTGTTTTTAAAATTTTAAGGTAGTAATTGTTTTTGTTTTTAGTACTGTGGATTAGTTAGTTTAAAACTTAACTTAATTCCATGTTTTTTTTAAGTTAAAAATTTTTTAAGTTAAAAATCTTGTAAATCTTGTTAGCTTAGATCTTAATTTTAAAATTCAGAAACTGCTACCCTGTATTTTTCTTTTATCATGTTAGTGTGTTGTTTGTTTTTATACCCAAAGTTTAGAAGTTTATTGAATCTCTACATATTAAACTAAAATAAAATGTTAGAAAATTTGATCAAAATTACATTTACTCCCGTCTTTAGTTTTATACTTGTATAATTAGGATATAAAAATTCTCGTTAGCATGTTATTTCAGTTTTCATTCCTGCCTATGGGTGGAGAAAAATTATTTTAAAAAAAAGCAAAGAAAGAACTTAATTTTATTTGTCCTCACTTAACTATATTTTCAAAAATTTTAAATTTAACATGACGTTTGGTATGAGAGGTTAGCTTTGGATAACCATATTTATGTTTCTAAATATATAGTAAATTTAAGTAAGAAAATTTTCAATAATAAAGGTTAATTCTAGAGACTAAGATATTTGGTAAAAGAGAATAAGACTATGTTTTTCTATTTTTAGTAAAGGAATTTATATTTTTGAAGTATTAAAAATCTTAAAAGATTCATGTAGAAAGAAAATAATTAAACTTTATGTAATTTTTAAGTTAATATAAATTTTCTAAGTGAAGAAATGTAAAAAGTTTCTAACTTTAAGAAGAGGATAGTAAAGTTCAAAATCATTAAAGGCTATCCAGGTTCCAGATATAATAATCCTTGCCTGAAAAAAAAGAAGAAGAAAAAAATAAAAAGAAAAAAAAAGAAAAAGAAAAGAAAAGAAAAAGAAAAGAAATATAAGGGAGGAGAAGCTTTAGGAATAGTGCTTACTCAAAAATTGGTTCTACATTAGATCTTTTAAAAGTATAAGACTTGATAAAATCTTAAGCTTATAAATGTAATATAGCAAGTAAAATTATTTTTAATAAAAAATTTTAAGTAGAGAAAATAAAAGAACTAACTTAACAATATTTCTGAATTAGATAAGAACTCATATTTTCATAGTTCTTAACATTAAAAATTTTCAAACTTTAAGTTGGTCTCATTTACTAATTATTTTTTCTAAATTGGACTACTATATTTCTAAATCTAAATTTTAGTAACTCCTAAAGAAACTCACATACATATCATACATATTTTTTCTTAAAAGATTGAAATGTCACTTGAGGACAAGTAACATTTTAAGTTTGGGGGATTTTGATACACCAAAAATATATAGTATTTTTAGACATATTTTTATACCTATTTTTGAGATATTGTGCTTTAATGGAAGGTATTTTTATTTTTTTCTTGCAGATACAAGTAAAAATGGAAAAAATGCTCAAAGGAGTGAAAAAGGATCAAATTTGGAGCAAAAAGGTGAAAAATTGTGCAAAAGAGTTTTGGCGCCTAAGCACCAGATCCGACGCTTAAACGCCGGTTAAACAGATAAGGCCACTGCTAAGCACAGAGACGCACAGAGCCCCCCCGCTTACGCGCCAGTGGCAGTTACTAGACAAGTAAAATCGGTTTTCAAGACCTTCGAAGAGGTTTTTGAGGCACCCAGACCTCTTGGATATTTATAAAAGAATAAAGTTAATACATTTTTAAGTGTGCTTGAAAAGGGAGAGTCTAGAGAAGTGATTGAAAAGGGGGTGTTTTGAGAAGTTTGTTTGGAGAGATTTTCAGGCACCAAAAATTTACTTTATCCTTTTTGTTTTTAGTTTTATTGTGAGTGTTAAGACTGTTGTAAGAGATAAGAGATTGAAAGGAACTTTAAGAGTTTGGTGTAGGATTTGAGAAAAGTTTTTATCTTTGTTTTTGAACTACTTTTAGTTTTAATCGAGACTTCTTGTTAGTTTGAAAATGATTTCTACTTTTAAACTAAAGTGTGGTTTGATTTTTCCATAGATTTTGAGTAGTTTTCCTTATCTTTCTCCATAAAATGATAAGTAATTAAAGTGTTGGATGAAAGTGGTGGAGAGTATTAATTTTTAATGTCGGAAGAAGTTGTTCTGATTTAATTCCATACATTTCATTTACTTTTTGATCTGACCAATCCAAATGTTGAAATTTGTTGTGAGAACATGTACAAACTGGGCTGGTATTGTCTCAATCAACAATTGGAAAGAATCACATGAGGTTGTATGAATGA
>NW_018165649.1:919-9987 GCF_001263595.1 Phalaenopsis equestris | reverse complement strand
GTATACTTGCGTAGTATCCTAATATTATAAATTAAAAAGTGAAATTCTTATTTTTCTTCACGATCAATTTTTTGGCTTTGTTGCAAAATAAGGAAATGTAAGTGAAAAATACCATTAGAACTATTGTTATACTGTGCATAAGTATTAAGTAGGGGATCAAATACCAAGATGAAGATAAAATTCATGATGAATCTATGGAAGTGAGTAAAGAGGATATGGATTATGTTCAGAAAAAATATGAAATGTTAGATCCTACAAAAGATAACAAGAATTTGATTTCATCTATTGAGAAACCTCCTGAACTAGAACTGAAAACACTTCCTACACATTTGAAGTATGCATTCTTAGGAGATTTATATACATTACCTTTTATAGTATCCTCATAATTAGCTGATCTGCAAGAACAACAGTTGTTGAAAACTTTAAGAAGATATAAGAAAACCTTTGGATGGACATTAGCTAATATTAAAGGAATCAGACCTTTAATTTGTATGCATAGAATTTTATTAGAAGATCAACATAAACCAAGAGTTGATCCTCAAAGGAGATTAAATCCTATGATGAAATAAGTTGTGAAGAAAGAAATTTTAAAATGGTTAGATGCTGGAATAATATATCCTATTTCAGACAGTGCTTGGGTAAGTCTAATCCACTGTGTTCTAAAGAAAGGAGGTGTGACTGTAGTGACAAATGAGCATAACAAATTAATATCAACAAGACAAGTCACTAGTTGGAGAATCTGCATAGACTATAGAAAATTAAATTTTGCCACCGGGAAGGATCATTTTCCTTTACCCTTTTTGGACCAGATGTTGGATAGATTGGCTGGCCATAAATATTTTTGTTTTCTAGATGGATATACTGGTTATCATCAAGTACCTATCACTTCAGAGAGTTAAGAGAAAACAATATTTACTAGTCCTTATGGAACTTTTGAT
Source organism: Phalaenopsis equestris (assembly GCF_001263595.1). Taxonomy (NCBI): domain Eukaryota; kingdom Viridiplantae; phylum Streptophyta; class Magnoliopsida; order Asparagales; family Orchidaceae; genus Phalaenopsis; species Phalaenopsis equestris. The sequence goes on along the minus strand of NW_018165649.1, from coordinate 9,049 downwards.
TTTCGACGAATGCCCTTTGGATTATGTAATGCACCTGCAACATTTCAATGATGTATGATGTCAATTTTCAGTAATTTGATTGAAAAATGGAATGAAGTCTTTATGGATGATTTTTCTACATTTGGAACTTCATTTGAAATATGTCTAAATCATTTAGAGAAAGTATTAGAACATTGTAAAAAGACTAATCTAGCATTGAATTGGGAAAAATATCAATTTATAGTTGCAGGAGGAATTGTGCTTGGGTATAAAATTTCAGAAAATGACATGAAAGTAGATCCTGCAAAAATACAGGTTATATCAACTTACCTCCACAAACTACTGTAAGAGGAGTTAGGAGTTTTTTAGGAAATGCTGGATTTTACAAGAGATATATTAAAAACTTTTTAAAAATTACTAAACCTTTATGCCAACTTCTAGAAAAAGATACAAAATTTGACTTTAATCAAGATTTCCTTAAAACTTTTGAAACTTAAAAAAAAAAATTGATCATTGCTCCTATAATTGTTTCACCTGATTTGGATAAACTATTGAATTATGCTATTGATTATGTTATTGAATAATATGTGTTGCTAGTGATTATGCTATTGAAGTTGTTTTAAAGCAGAGATTAGATAAGATTTTTAAAGTTATATACTATGCTAGTAAGACTCTTAATGAGACTCTTAATGATGCTATTAATGATGCTAAGATTAATTACACCACCACTGAAAGAGAGTTATTAGTCATTGTGTATGCTTTTGATAAGCATAGGTCATATCTGATTGGAGTTAAATGTGTTGTGCATACTAACCACTCGGCTATTAAATATTTGATGCAAAAGAAGGATGTTAAACCAAGATTAATTAAATTGATACTTCTTATGCAAGAGTTTAATTTTGTAATGGTCAATAGAAAAGCGACTGATAATCAAATTGCTGATCATCTATCTAGGCTAAAACATTAAGAAATACTTAATTTGGAGAAAGAGATTAATGAAACTTTTCTTGATGAACAACTTTATGCTGTAAAAGGATAAAGGATGGGTAAAAGGATGGGAAATGCCTTGGTATGCTGATATTGTAAATTATATTGTTAGTGGTATTTTACCATATGGACTGATGAAATAGCAGAAAAAGAAATTCATTTATGATGAGAAGTCATATTTTTTACATGATCCATATTTGTATAAACAATATAAAGATTTAGTAATGAGACGATGCATGCCTTATAAAGAAATTCAGAAAATTATCCAAAAATATCATGATTCTGAATTTGGAGGTCATTTTGGGAATGATAGAATTGTTCATAAAATTTTACAATCTGGATTTTATTGGTCTACTCTATTTAGAGATGTTAGTATATATATCAAAACATGTGATCGGTGTTAGAGAGTAGGTAATATTTCAAAAAGAAGTGAAATGCCTCTAAATTTTAATTTGGACATTGAAATTTTTTATGCATGGATATGGGACCAATTATACCTTCATTCGAAAAGATATAAATATTTTTTTGTAGTGTATTACGTTTCAAAATGGATTGAAGCAATCACTTTACCTCGATGTGATGCTCGGAGTGTTTCATGATTTTTAATTGAAAAATATTTTTACAAGATATGGAATGCCGAAAGTAATCATTACCGATGGAGGATCTCATTTTAGGAATGCAACAATTGCACGATTGGTGGAGAAACATAACATAATGCATAAAATTGCAACTACTTATCATCCCCAGACTAGTTGTTTAGCAAAAGCATCTAATCATGAAATTAAGAAAATTTTGGAAAAGAGTGTTAATGCTAATAAAATGAATTCATCTACTAGATTAGATACTGCATTATGGGCATATAGGACAGCTTATAAGACACCTATAGGAATGTCCCCATATAGATTAATTTTTGGGAAGACTTGTGACTTGTTATTTGAATTGGAGCATAAAGTTTATTGATCTATAAAAGAATTCAATTTTAATTTGAAAGAAGCTGGTGAGAATAAAGCTGGTGAGAATAGGAAGCTGGTGAGAATAGATTATTGCAATTGAATGAGATTGAAGAAATTAGAAATGAATCTTACGATAATATGATGATTTAAGGAAAAGACGAAAGAATGTCATGACCGGAAGATAATAAAAAGAGAATTTGAACCTGGACAGGAAGTTTTATTATATAAATCAAGATTGAAATTATTTTTTGGAACATTGAAGTCTAGATAAAAAGAGTCATTCAGAGTTATAAAATTCTATCCCTACAAAGCAGTTAATATTGAAGACCGCAAGACTGAAAAAAAATTTAAAGTGAATGGACACAGATTGAAATCATATTTTGATGGTCAAAGACCAGCTTATAAAAAGACTGTAATATTGGGTCACTTAAAAATAAAACTGGAAATGTCGGGCTGACGACATTAAACTAAGCGCTTTGTGGGAGGCAACCCATATTTATCGTTGTTTAGTTTGCTTTTGAGTTTCTAGTGTTTGAAATATTTTAAGTATATTTATGTTTAGGTCTTTATGAAGTCCGTGTATTTGAGAAAAATTTTTAGAAACATCTTTATTTACCTAATTTTATGGAAAATTTGATAAATTATTGGATTGAAATCGAAACAGTGAAAATTTTAGAACTGGCGCATGATGCGCCGAATTCTAGAGAGCTGGTGCATGATGCACTATGGTACCAAAAGTGACTAAAACGTGTCAAAAAGCAGTTTTTTTGTGATTTTTGGCGGTTTCTTCCCCATATAACTCCTAAAAATTGACTCCAAAACATAGTTTAGGGGAGAAAACGATGGAAGAGTCACTGCTTTTCAAATCTTATGGCTTCCCACTCTAAAAACTCTGCTAAATTTGGAATTTTCAACCGTAGAAAGTTCATTAGTTTTGATGCGCAGAAGTTACATGACTGAGTTCTAGTGAAGAAGAGGCTTATCAAAGAAAGGATATTTATGAATCAATGATTCAACATGCAAATATTCGAGTGGAAAAGACTATGGCACAGAGGCGCTGGGAAATGCTTTGCTACACTACTGTGGCTGTCGTTATTCCTGTAGTAAAAGAATTTTATTCAAATCTTTATGGGATCAACCAAGGAATGATCTATGTGTGAGGCAAGTTTGTTTAGCTCACTCCTTCAAGAAGAAACAAGATGTTTATGATTTAGAATGTGCCCATCTGCCATTACGCAAATTTTACCCCTACGAGACATAATATGAATGAACTCCACGGCTACCTTACGAATGAAGATGCGAATTGGGTGACCAGAGATGATGGAAATGTAAGCTTTCCCTCATCATTTTTAAATCTAATTTCGAAAGCCTGACACTTCTTCATTGCATCAAAATTATTGTCCACCATGAAAATCAGTAAGGTAACTAAGGAAGTGTCATTTTGAATTACTGTTTGAATTACTGTATTCAAACTGGAAATCCTATTGATGTTGGAGCTATTATTGTGAGATCGGTTTTGGGTTTGATTATCAATGGAACTGCAACTGGACTTGGACATTCATCCACTATTTTCCTACTGTACAGTCAATCGCAAGTACCTTATGAAAGTTGGAAAAAAGTGCTTCTTCCTTGGAAGCTGATGGATCCAGAAGTCTATTGCGACTGTTTTGGAATGTGAGATGAAGATGATATGAATGTGTTCATGGATCAAGAATCTCATAATTCATCACCTGTTCAACCCTACTATAACTCAAATGCACTTTTAACGATGATCAAGAAGATTGAAAAAGAGATGTAGAATCTCATACATGTGATTGGGAATATTATTGAAATGTTGGATTATCTAGATTTGAGACTAAAGGAACATTTTGAATGTACTGGGCATATTGAAGATGGTTTGGTATGTATGTTCAAGAAACATTTATGTTCAAGAAACATTATCAAGAAACATTATTGGATTGAGGAGAAAAATTCAACTGATGAATTTCTATATTGACCCTTCTACAACTTGTATGTACACTACCAATCTATGAGAGATATCCAGGAGAACGATAGAGAAGAAGTTGTTTGAACTTAATTTATGCACAAAACTTATGTTTTGTACTATTTGTTTTAGTTATTTTGTTGTGTTGGATTGCATTTCCTTTCTATTGTTGAACACTATCTTTGTTTATGTTTTGAATTTTGATATTTAATTTTCATTGTTAGGATGTTGGATTGCTTTAAAACACTGAATTTGATGTTTGTTGGCTGGAAAAATGTAAGTTTGTAATAGCGCAAATTTTATATATAAATGTGAGTTTTGTGTTGTTTGTGAAAGTTTGGTGTTAGTGTGATGTTTAAATATGCTTGAAAAGGTTTATTTGAGTCAAATAGAAGTTTACATAAAGCGGTATGGAGCATATTTCCACAAAAATTGAAATATGGAGAATTTAAGCTCTGGCGCATAATGTGTCAGATTGGCGCATGATGCGCCAATTTATAGAGCCTTGGCGCATGATGTGCCAAAAATTTGAACATGCTAGATCACCTAGAAAAATGCAAAATTTTACAGACAAAATCCATTCTCACTGCTTAAGTCATCTCTTACCTCAAGACCCTGGTTTAGGGCATCACATTGTGGGTGAAAGAGAAGAATTCGAAGGCTAAAAACCATAGATTTCATCTTTGCTTGGTAAGATTTTCACTTTAACTTAGAAATTTTTTATTTTCACCATGGATTTGGAGATCCAAAATTTGGGATTTCTGGTGAAAAAGTTTGAAGAAAACTCATGATGAAAAGTTTCTTACCAAATAATTTTGCTTGAGGAGTTAGATTTTTTATTTAGAAATTTATTTGAATTATTTGAATTTTCATAGAATTTTCAAATGGCTCCCCTAGTTAAGAGAGGAAGGCCGTACAAAGATTTTGATGCATGAAGATTTGTTAGTTTCAAAGCTTAGCACAATTACAATACTCAAATAGAGACAAGAAGAATGATCCAAGAACGGGCATTTGCAAACCCGGGTGGTGAGATTGAGAGATTGATTCTTGCCAAAAATTGGGAAAGATCCTGCTACTTCACTGCCATAGCAATTGTCCCGATGGTTCGGGATTCTTAAGCAAACTTGAGGTTTACTACTGAAGATCACATCTTGGTTAGAGGTAAATAAGTTGAATTTACTGTTGATCAGATCAATACTTTTTATGGGTTAAGGGGCATATTTTTTTATGAATACGCTGCAATTGTGACAACTGATTTGTCACCGGATGAAGTGATTGCATTTTTGGTTGATGGAAGAGGAGAGTGGAAGATCAAGAATAACAAGATAGTTAACTTCCATGCTTCCATGTTGACTATTCAGTCAAAAGTTTGGCACCAGTTCATTTTTGCCAGATAGTTGCCAGCAAATCATTTGGCTGATGTTACAGAAGATAGAGTTGTACTAAACTATTGCATTCAGAACATGAAAGCAACAGATATTGTTGCACTTATAGTTCAGTATCTCAAAGTATAATTGGTAGTTCTATTGTTGGTGGTTTGGGATACCCTGCCCTGATTTTCACTCTATATGAACAATCAAGAGTAGATTCCCATAGAAATTAAGAATGATTACAACTACAAAATCTGATTGGTAGACATGTGATTCATAGAGTGGAATCATTTGTTTAATCTTGAGGTGGAAGAAGAGATAGGCCCTCTACATCTGCTACAAGGGCGTCTACTTCTCGAACTGCATCACTTAAAAGTATTATGGACCACCTCATGATTCAACAAATGGACATAATTAATATTCAAATTTAGTTGGGAGAGATAGGAGTAAGAAATGCTTATAATGATGAATATCAGTAGATGAGAGTTCAACATGATATTGATTTTGAGAATGCTATGGTAAAACATCTTAGGGGTGAACCCAATGTGGACTTTCTTGCTTTCCCCAGTTTCACTCCCTTTCACTCCCTATGCTCCTGCCCTGCTCATGATGAAGAAGAAGAAGGAGAAGAAGAAGAAGATTCTGATAATGATGAGAAAGGAGATGAGGATTGATTTTTATGAGTTTATTTTAGTCTGTTTTGATGTTTGTTTATTATTTGTGATTGTAATGTGTTGTACTTTTATTTGAAACTTGTTATAGTTAAAACTTGCAAGTTGTGTTATGAACATAATTGTAATAATTGTAGACTTTCACTTTTTCTGTATTTTTAGTATTTTCAGTTTATTTTTTCACTTTTTGTATTTATGTTTTTAATTCTCAACAAGTTCTTTAGAATATATTACGTTTTATTTAATATTTTAAAACCTGTATATAGTTTATCAATTAGTACCTGCAGTAAACCAAAACCCAATTTCATAGTCAGAAATCTTCTACATGTCAAGTTTTATTTTCATGCATTCACTATTTTCTTTCACCTACTCAATTTTATATTAAAAATGTTTTTAAAATAACTTAAAAGCTTAAGTTTGGGGGAAAGAAAATTTTATTTTGAAAAGAAGTAAACTAAATTTTATTTTTCCTCAATTAACTATATTTTCAAAATTAATTTAACATGGCCTGGGATATTGAGATTTAACTTTAAATGACTATACTTATGTTTATAAATATTGTGGTAAATTTCGGTAAAAAGATTTTATAATGAAGGTCAATTCTAAAGTTAAAGATATTTGGTATGATAGAATGAGACTATGCTTTTATATTTAAAGTAAAGGAAGTTTTACTTTTGAAATGTTAAAAATTTTAGAGTTTCATATAAGAAGAAAAAAATGAGACTTTATGAAAAATCATAAATTAATATGAATTTATATAGGAAGAAAGGTATAGAGTTTTAACTTTAAGAAGAGGATAGTGAAGTTCAAAATTATTAAAGGCTATCCAGATATAGTAATCTTCACTTGAAAAAGAAAAAGAAAAAAAAAGAAAGGATTGAAAAGATACTAAAAGAAAAAAAAAAGGAAAAGAAAAGAAAGGAAAAATAGGTGAGGAGAAGCTTGAGGAGATGCCCAATAAAAAAATTGACTTCATTTGAAGCAACTTAAGGAAGGAGCTTTATTACATTTACTAAACTTATATTGGAGTATTGGTAGCATTCCTAGTAAATTTTTCATGAAGTTCTTTTTCATATGAATGTTCTAAATGTACTTAATATGACAAATTTCAATTCTTCTTGAAATGAACAGAGATTCAGAAATAAATTTGATTACTAGGTATTCATAGACTTAGAACTTGAATCTAAGTTATTAAAGGTTTTTCTTAAATTTTGCTATTCTATTTATTAAATTAAAGTATAGAAGTTATAACTAAATCTCTATACTAAGTCATAGTTGTAAAAGTGTCACTTAAAGATAAGTAAAATTTAAGTTTGGGGGATTTTGATACACCAAAATAATATACTGTTTTAAGCACATGTTTTATGCTTATTTTTGGTGATTTATTTTTGACATGTTTTATGCTTATTTTTGGTGATATTGCACTTTAAAGAACGGTATTTTCATGTTTTTGTTGCAAGAATATCTTTTTTAGGCATTTGAAGTAAAAAAGCAAAAAAGATGAAATTTGGAACCAAAACAGCGAATTTTGGAAAACAGCGAATTTTGGGATTCCAAAACAGCGAATTTTGGGATTTTGGCGCATGATGCGCTAGATCGGCGCATGATGCGCTGTTTGATAGAGAACTGGTGCATGATGTGCCAGATCGGCACATCATGCACCAGAGATGAATTTTTGCAAATTAAGGTGGTTCGAGACGAATTTTACATGAATTTTCAAAGGCACACTTGTTGTAAACACCTATGGAGTATTTCAACACATCTAAACACTTTAGAAGGTTCTTTTATGAAGGGATATGCCTCTTGGATTAAATGACACATCTTATGAATTCAAAAGAGTTGACTTTTGAGGGGAACTTGTGGAGGGAAATTTTGAATTCTTCTTCAAAGGAGCAGCCCAATATAAAGGAAAGACTTTATAGAGTTGGAGAGAGAGAAGAGAGAGAGAGAGTGTTGACCTCACTTTTGGTTGAGGTCTAGAAACTTCTTTAGTAGCCTAGGTCTAGCCATAGGACTTTCCTATTGACTAGTCTTAGAAAATTAGAAAAGGTACCCCCACCATTAGAAATTCAAAACTTGCTTTTTACTCAACTTGAAATTCCACATAATGATCTTAACCTCTAGCATTTAGTAGGTAAGATCATTATAAGAGAATTCAAGAAAAGTCCCTATAGGATTACTTGGCT
>NW_018165649.1:0-203 GCF_001263595.1 Phalaenopsis equestris | reverse complement strand
GCTAGCTCAAGTTTGACCCAAACTTAGCCCAATATGCTTAAAATGGGTCAAAAATCAAAAATCCACCAAATTGATTAACCAATTGGCCTCAAAATGACTTTCACCCTTCATGAAAGTTGTTCCTCATGATCTCCTACACCAAATGCCATATTTAATTCGGCCAATTCTCATTCCTAACCTAGCCCAAAAACAAGATTTGGTCA
>NW_018165648.1:79901-80777 GCF_001263595.1 Phalaenopsis equestris | reverse complement strand
CCGGCGCTTAAGCGCTGGTGAAACAGAGAAGGCCGCGAGAATAATATTGCTTCTATTTGGCACAACACAATTTTTCATACTTCCACAACATAATTCCTATACTTGTCACTGATTCATGGTAAGGAAAAATATATTTCATATTTAGTGCTTCTTTTCTTACAAGAACTCAAGTTATCTTCAAAAGTTGTTATTTGTTTTGTCAAAATATCAAAAATACAAAAAAGAATTGAACTTTAATTATTGTGATAATATCTTTAGTTTAAGTAATTATCTTTTTAAAATAGAAGTTTGTTACTTAATAGTGCATATTGTGAACAATCCCTGTGGGTTCAATATTTAGGGCTTAATTAAAAAGTCCTATATTACTTGATAAAGATACGTATACTTGTGTAGCATCCCAATTTATATAAATAAATAAATAAATAGAATTCCTATTTTCTTCAAGAACAGGTTTTTGGTGTTGTTGCAAAGTAGGAAAGATAAGTGAAGAATATAATTGCATTCATTGTTATACTGTTGCATAAGAATAGTAAGGATCAAGGGTCGGCCCTAGGCTTATGGTTTTCTTCCCTCAGTATACAGTGGTTTTCTTCCATCAGAATACAGTGCATACAGATTGAATGACTGAATACTTTAATATCAGCAAATGTCCATCTAAAGGCTATTTTATGATTCTTTAATATTTGCAATAATTTTTCTTTTTATTTTGCACTTAAATCTGAGGATATAATAACTAGTATTGTAGATTAGTTTCCCAGATATGAATACTTAAGATAAGTAGGTAAAACTTTCATCGCAAGTTCTGGAGGTTTTTTAATAGATCGAATCAGAGGTATAGTACCTTCATTAGTATCTAAAATTTCATAATTCTTCTGA